>NC_056728.1:479480699-479488199 GCF_019279795.1 Protopterus annectens
GCAGTATACTCTGTCTCACTAAGAGACTTCTCAAAATAATATCTAAAATATTACTGATGAGCTAGCTTGCAGAATCACATAATTTCTGGCCATCTGACTTCTAGATCTCATGCAAACCCCCATTGCTGGCAGCTGGCAGTATTTAGCATCTACCTGTAAAAATACATAGACAAGGGCTTTTGCTCAGATCCTTGGCAGGTGCTGGAAGACATAAAGCAATTGCATTCCTTCATGCTTCCAAAGTAGTAATTAGTTCACTCCAAAGACAATACAAAAAGATTCCTAGTACAGACTTTGTGTCACTAGCGGAATTGAAATCTGAGAAGTGGCCTCTTTATGGCCTAGCCTATAAAGTAATTTAATTTCAGATATGTTTCTAAAGTTTGCTGGACTGAGGTTAACTCTCTAGTTTTCTCTGTTAAAACAGATACATTTAAACAGTTACAATAGTGCATGTATATTTCTGTTCTCTTCCAGTAGGGCATACAGTGAATACATAGGAATCATAGGATCATAGGAATGTAGTAGGCTAATGGCCCTGGGGCCCTTACAAGCCTAGCAAAGAGTTTATTCCCAAAAAGGAAGCCTCAATCAGCACCTGTTGCCCCTGTCAATGAGGGACACAGGTGGAACATCTGGGACAAATTTGTGGTTTCCCATTCACTCATCAAGGTTGTGCTTGAAGAGGGTCAGCGACATACTTTGCTTAACATGTATGGGGAGTCTATTCCAGAGACGGGGCAGCTTCTGGGAGACAAACCTGTCTCTCCAGCAGGTTTTATTAATGTCACATATTAGATTTAGGCCTTTCAATCAGGTAATGTGCGAGGAGTTAGATTTATGGATATGGAGCATCTTTAGTAGACCAGGGTCTGCGATTGCCTTGTAGGCAAGACACAGCTCACCTCTGAGCAATCTGTATGATACTGAGCAGAGTGATAGTGATTTGAGCTTGTCCACATAGGACAGGTGTTAGAGGCCATAGATTCTCTTTGTGATGTATTTCATTTGCCTTTCCAGTTGGTGCAGTTGTTTGGAGAGATACATACCAAACGGGGCACTGTACTGAATTATTGGCCTAATGAAGCAGGGGTACAGAGAGGTAATAATCTCCATTTTTCTGAATGCAATCCCTTTACTTATGAGATGAACCAGGTAAAAGGCTTTTCTGACCACTGCCACTACATGATGGTCAAATGTGAGATTGTTGTCAACCTGTTTTCCAGGTCCCTCACCACAGGTTGTGTGCATAGGGGTTGTAGCTGATGTGGTAATCAGTAGGGGCCATATTTTTGCAGAATGACATGATAATACATTTTTTTGCATTTAGTTTAAGGCCATGACTTTGGTATGTTAACATCCTTTGGGGAGTCAATGACAGCACACAACTTATAGTCGTCCAAAAACTTGGTCAGTCACCGGCCTTTTCTCTTTCCCTGGACCACTGAGAAGTAGATGCCAAACAGTAGGGGTCCCATGACAGATCCCCTGGGGAACACCATTAGTGACAGCTCTGCTGGCAGAGGTGGAGGCACCTATTTTGACCTTGTGACTCCTATCATTGAACCAGTTGGCCCCCCCAACTGATGGAAATAAAGATTTACACCAAGTTGTATTAGCTTTTAGATGATGCCCGAGCGGTGAATTGTGGTAAAGGCCTTGGTCAAGTCAAGGTAAGCTGCATGTACTGACTTTCCCTCATCCAGTGCCTTGGTGACAGTCTCAAAAATGTCAGACAGGTTCAACAGGCAAGATCTGCCCTTGATGAATCCAAAATGGGTGGGGTCAAGTGCTTCATTTTAAGCACAAGCACTTTACAAATACCTTTTCAAAACAAACATTTGTACAAAGCAGTTTGATATACACATGACATGCAGTTCTAATATATTTGCAACACAAGCATCTTATATAAATTAGTTTGATATTCACAAAGGACATATAATTATTTACAAAATTCCAGCTAGCTGTGCTAACAGTACATCCTTTCATCACACCAGTGACTAATTCAACACGAGTATGCTTAACTTCAATTACCTTTACCTTGTGATGCTAAGGACATTTATTCTCAGTTCTGCCATAACTCACTTTCTCTATCTCTCTCAATTTTCTCACTTCAGATAGCATAAATTAACTATGCTTCCCCTTATTAAGCCAATCCACTGCTACTAAACTTTGCCTTCTATGCATACTTTTCCAGCTGAACTTGCCTTGACTTTTCATTTAATAATACAGAATTAAAAGGTGAATGGCAATGCAGCTCCCCATCTGGTCTTACAAACCAACAGTTTTGCATTTGTGTTTTGTACAAGGCAAAACTGTTTTCCATATCTGTTTCATATACCAGCCTCCTTCTAAAGCAAGTGTAAATCACCTACTTTTGTAATACTTTGAAAATAATTTGCTTGGCATATGAAAATCATCGGCTAAAATTCTACTGCTCTTCTTTTTTTATGCCAAGTATATGTTTATTGTCTAAGTTTAAAGTCTACTTTAATTTCATATGCATGTAGAAGAATTCTGCATATATCAACTGGACACAAGCTGATTTAAGTATACTTTTCTCTGCACTTATTTAAGATTTGATTCAGTAAATATTGTGTGTCTTTGATTCAGTAAATATTGTGTGTCTCTGTCTATCTGCAGTTATTCCCCCCCCGTTCCTGTTTCCTGTTGTGGTGTTAATCTTGGTGGCTATGGAATTGCCTGCCCCTGCTGTAAATCTATTTTTGCACACTCCTCGTGGACCCATCTCATTTGCTCACTCAACTGAGTGCAGTGAGATCATATTTTGATTTCAGATACTCCTACCAGTTCCATCTCCTCTGCTGTGTAAAGAGAGAGCACTTGGGAAGGACATCCCCTATAGTATCTTAATCTGCTCTGTTTCCTCCCTCTACAAAAAAAATGTTACTTCATCTGCTTTACTGTATTTGTGTTTCTTCCTACTTTATTACCTTATTTTGCTTTTGCCTCTTCTTAAAAGTACTCAATTGAATTTATTCTGATGCCTTTATTACTGCTTGTTAGTAGCCTGATTAAATTGTAAATGTTATTCTAAGGCCTTTGTCCCGCAGTGGTAGTGCTGCAGTAGCATTGTCACCTCACAGTTAGACGTTGCCTGTTCGATTCTCAGTTAGAGCATCTTTTCTGTGTCGACATGCGTGAATGGGCATTCCTTCGTTGAAGGTTGTGTGTTAGGCCCGGCAAGCCAGCACTTGAAAGTCTACTGCCAATCATTAGTGGACCGGAGTTCCGTTGTGGCGACCCCTAACCAGGAAAAGCTGAAAGACACAAAATTCTAAGGCCTTTGGTTTAAGCACATGGGCTTCAAACAGTTGTTTTACATTAAGAAGGTTTGTGGTCTGCACTGTTGTGGCAGGGCAGGTAGCATACATCCTTCTAAGTTGGGAAGTGCTGATTGAAGGCTCAGTGTCTGTTATTTTAAAAGTGTATTAGTTCTGGGTTAAGCACTTGGGTTTCAGGCCAGTTATTTTACATTAAGAAGGTTTGTGGTCTGCACTCATTTGGGAGGAGAGGCTAGATTCTGCCCTTCTGAGCTAGGAATTTCTGGTTAAAGGCTTATTGCGCATGCTTAATTGAACTGTTTCTTTATGAAATTGGTACGCCTTGTTTGCTGCAGCACAGACTAGATTCAGGCCTGCTGGATCCAGCTTTGTTTGTATAATGTGTGCACTGATCCAGGCCGTCTTTTTTGGAGAGGATTTCTCTGTACCCTAGTAGCAGGAGTCTGCAGTTAGAACTTGTCTGATTGAAGACTGCTGGAACAGGGCTCAGTTTTGAGCTTTTTAACTGGTTAATTGGGTAAAGTGTTGTTTTGATTGTATCTGCTCTATTTTCTGAAAAAAAAAAAAAAAATATATATATATATATATATATATATATATATATATATATATATATACACTTGTTTCCCACCTTTCTGAACTAGTATAGCCCAGTTTTCATGTCACTGCTGCATCCAGGGATGTGTTACAAGTTTCTGTGTTGCCCATACCTTACTTGGATAGAGGGAAGTTTCATTGTTCACCTGTGAGAGAGGGGAGCTTTGAGCTTTGGCCATTTTGGGCTAATTTCTATCTCTTTCACTTCCCTGCTATAAAAAATGCATTTTTTTGCTCTTGTATTCCGCTCAGCAAGTGCCTTCCAGGTGTTCTGCAGAGTCTACAGCAGCAGCTTTTCTTGCTGTCTTAACTAATTCTGCCTAAAACACCATTTTTTTAGTGTTTCTGTGATTTAAAAACTTGTTATTGCTACATATTGTACTTATTTGCTGCCTGCACTTGAATTAAGTCATTTTTGTGTTTGAATAATCTGTTTAATTGTTGTAGGCTACACACTAAAGTGCGATAACCTTTTCTGTGTATTTAAAGTGTTGTTTTGATTGTATCTGCTCTATTTTCTGAAAAACAAAACAAACAAAATATACTTGTTTCCCACCTTTCTGTACTAGTATGGTCTAATTTTCAGGTTATTGCTGAATCCAGGGCTGTGTTACAAGTTTCTGTGTTGCCCGTACCTTACTTGGATAGAAGGAAGTTTCTCTGTTCACCTGTGAGAGAGGGGAGCTTTGAGCAGCCTATCTGTCCCTGGAGGAGTGGTTTAAGCCCAGAAGTTAGTAGTTTATTGGCCATTTTGGGCTAATTTTGATTGCATCTCCTATATTTTCTGAAATAAAAAAAAAAACAAAAACACAAAAAATATAATTGTTTCCCGCCTTTCTGAACTAGTATAGTCCAGTTTTCAGGTTATTTTGCTGAATCTAGGGCTGTGTTACAAGTTTCTGTGTTGTCCCTACCTTACTTGGCTAGAAGGAAGTTTCTCTGTTCACCTGTGAGAGAGGGGAGCTTTGAGCAGCCTATCTGTCCCTGCAGGAGTGGTGTCAGCCCAGAAGTTAGTAGTTTATTGGCCATTTTGGGCTAATTTCTATCTCTTTCACTTCCCTGCTATAAAAACCACATTTGCACAGTTTTTGTGCTTGTATTCTGCTCAGCAAGTGCCTTCCAGATGTTCTGCAGAGTGTACAGCAGCAGAGAGACAAAAGAGAGACTTTGGAATGATTAAGCATAATTTTTCTGCTTTTCTTGCTGTCTTAAATAACTCCACCTAAAACGCCAGTTTTTTTAGCGAATCTGTGATTTAAAAAGTTTGTTATTGCTACATATTGTACTTATTTGCTCCCTGCACTTGAATTAAGTCATTTTTGTGTTTAAATAACCTGTTTAACTGTCGTAGGCTTCACACTAAAGTGCAATAGCCTTAGTTGTTTTGATTGTATCTGCTCTATTTTCTGCAAAAAAAAAAGACAAAGATAACAAAAAAAAAATACTTGTTTCCTGCCTTTCTGAACTAGTATAGTCCAGTTTTCAGGTTATTGCTGAATCCAGGGCTGTGTTACAAGTTTCTGTGTTGCCCATACCTTACTTGGATAGAAGGAAGTTTCTTTGTTCACCTGTGAGAGGAGGGAGCTTTGAGCAGCCTAACTGTCCTTGGAGGAGTGGTTTCAGTCCAGAAGTTAGTAGTTTATTGGCCATTTTGGGCTTATTTCTATCTCTTTCACTTCCCTGCTATAAAAACCTCATTTGTGCAGTTTTGCGCACCGGGCAGTGCCAGTTAGCTAGAGTTAAACTATTCTTGGCTCCACGAAGTCTACTCTTCACTTTTTCACTTGGAACTAGACAAATCTTCAACTTTAGCACTCAGACCATTCATTTCACAGTCAAGCACTTGCTTAAAACTCATAGCAAGCACTAATTAACCTTAGCACTAGACCCCCCTATATTGTCCAGAATGACAAGGCTCTCTATTTGTCCCCACCAGCCAATCAGAAAAACAGCTTACTCTTCCTATTCAGGCATGTCCAAAGGGCAGTTTCTGGTGTACTCTCCAGTACAACTGGTGAATCTGGGCATTTTGAGGCAATGTTACAACTGCCTTATGTACACAGACAACCCTCTCCTCCTACCATCAAACACTAATATATGCGAGAGATGCAAATATACAGCCAAACTGGAGGCAAAGCTCTCTCAACCCAAGACTGGAACTGACAGTCAAGAGGAGAAGGGTAATAATTGCAACACACCACCAGTCTCACATAGACCAAATAAACCATCACCGGCAAATAACACACATGAATACATGAAAACATACTCGGAGGCTCTCAATAAAAATCTGCAATAGCAACAGAGACCTCCAAAGCAGACATCCAAGCAACCTCCACACCCCATCACCAACCATGAAACACATACTTTACATAATCAGTGTGCCACGCAATCACAGCCCTTAAGTAACATGTGACTCTATAGTCAGGCACACTAATGTCCCACTAACTAGGCTGGACAAGGAGAACATTACAGTTAGCTGCCTGTCGGGTGCCAGGATCCGCCACATAACACAAGCACTCAGGTCACTCCAGAACAAGTACAAATATGACTCTGTCATTGTCCATGTTGGTGTGAATGACCTCAGATGTACCTCCCTGGACTACAGGAAAAGAGACATGGAAGAGCTCTCTGATCATGTAGCCCAGGCCGGTATGACCTTGACCCTGAGTAGCATCCTGCCCTCACCAAGAATGATGCCACAGTATAAAGAAAAAATGATCAATTTCAACAATGGCTAAGTTTCTAGTGTCATTCAAAGGGGATCCAGTATCTGTCTGCCTGAGATGACATGCTCGACAAGCCACATTGCTTCGCAAGAGATGGCTTGCACCTGTCACCCTTAGGCTTTTGAATACTGGCCAAGGCTCTTGCTGCCCCCATAGTGCCTTTTTTTAGTCAAGGCTCAAAAGACAAACCCACCACCATAAATAGCACAAGTAACCAAAAACTGAGGGTAATGCTACTCAACGCCAGAGTCTAAACCTCAAAATACATGCACTCGAGGCACTCCTCAGTATGGAGAACATCGACATCTGTGCAGTAACAGAAACCTGGTTTAAGGCTCCTGAGAGCACCCCAGCACTACTAGGCTATAACTCATACCATACCTTTCGACCACAGAACCAGGACCGAAACACAAAAGGTGGGGCTGTGTCCATATTCATCAACGATACCCACACCTCCAGGTTAGTGGCGCAGCACAATACATCATAAATCATCCATGTGCAACTAACAATGGGCAAAACTGCAATCCAAATTGTAGCTTGCTACAGATCACCCACCATGACCCAGGACCCCCATTCCACATTTCTAGAGACACTGGGAAATATGAAGGTCATACCAAACACCCTAATACTGGGTGATTTCAATTACCCAAACATAAACTGGGAGAACTACTCAAGTACTAACTCCCTTGCCCAACGCTTCCTAGAATTTATAAACTCGAATGCCCTGGATCAACTGGTCAACACCCCCACCAGAAGGAACAACATACTGGACCTGGTCATCACCAACATGGGTGACTAGTGTTCCACACCGGAGGTCAACCCCTCACTGGTTAGATCAGACCATAGACTAATCACTCTGGATATCCACATTC
>NC_056728.1:479493199-479610699 GCF_019279795.1 Protopterus annectens
AATCACAGGAGGTCTAAAAAAAGTGATCTCATCACAGTTGATCTAATGAAAGCCTCTTGTTCATTTTCCCAGTTATAACTCTAATAATAAGGAGCAATTTTTGAATTTTTGCTAACTGGTAGTACTTTTCTTATAGATTTGTAAGTAATATTTCAGTTTGCTTTATCAGAATGTGCTCAGTTGTGAAAGATAGTGGTGCAGTTCCAGTGTGGTTTTCCCTTTCCTCCACTGCAATGTGGCAAAAGAGTTGCTATATATAAGCTAGTGGAATGTGAGGGGCATGAGGGCTTGTCTCTTGCAAAAAAAAAAAAAAATATATATATATATATATATATATATATATATATATATATATATATATATATATATTGCGTTTATTTTATATGCTTTTTTGTGTTATGATGGGTTAAATGAAGTGTGTTTTAATTGGCTGTATTAGATCATTTGTATTTAGATATTCTACCCATGGCTCTCAACCTACTAGGGACAAATTTCAACAGAATCAGGGACAAATCAAGCAATTATCAGGAACAATCAGGGACCCTTTTAAAATATTAGTACTAGTAACTTGAGACATTGACAGATTAAGAGAATGTGAATTAATATGCATTTTCTCAAGTAAAAGAAGTCTATAACTCTAATTATTGTTGTAATTCACCTTTTCTCCAAAAGTCACCAGTTTTAGGAGGGATTATTTGTGACAGATCTAAAATTGGAGTTAAAATCAGGGACAGTTGAGAGGTATGATTCTACCCTTTAGATCACATATCATGTTCTCATGTGCCCATGAGTATATGTCTGTGCATATTTCTGTGTGTGCTGTACTTATTGCACAGATCTGCACAATATTTTTGAAAAATTTCTCTGAGGGAGTCATTGAAAACAATCAAGCACACATTCCCCTGTACTCTGAAAGTGTCGTAGGTAATTAGAAATGGTTTGGTTCAGTGTCATCTTAACACTGTAATGGAGATAAGGCTGGATTTAGCAGTGGCAAGTCATAGTTTGGTCCATTGTTGAGGGGTTCCTCAGCTGATCCACCTTTAGTCATAACCCTCCATCCATGCTGGCTTCCTGGACTCAAGATTATTTTAGAATATGTATCAGGAATATATGCTATTATTGTGCATTAGAAATAAAAAAAAAATTATTAGCTTATATTAAGTCATAAAATACGTTAAGACAGAAGTAAACAATTGGATTCTGCTGCAATTTGTCTGTCCATGTCTGTTTAGTCAGGTAGACTATAAGGGGCCTACTTGATGGGTCTTTCCTTCATGCTGCTTCTTCTGGTGGGTACACCTTGGCTTATCAATAAATGTGTTTCCAAACTCCTGTAGTACTGTCCAGATCTCCTGAACATAAGTAGGACATGACTGCACATTTTACCCCTTGTCTCTCTCCCACCCCCATTTTTTATTTTTATTTTTTTCTTATTTCTGTCTCTCTCCCTCCCCTCCCCTCCATTCTTCCCTTCATTTGACTCATATCTTTCTCTCCTTCACATCCCACGCCCAACAATAGCACAAACTGCAAATACTTTATTCTTGACCCAGCCCTTGACAACTTAATACAACACTACTGCCCTAATAGACTTTTGCACTCTAGAGAAAAATCAGTAATCACCATAACCAAATCATCTAGCACTGCAGGTGACTTTCTATATTCAAATAGTGAAGTTAAACTATGGAACCACATCACGATATCACTGAAATCCATTCAGAATGCAAACTCATTTAAAACACAACTAAAACTTCACATATCAAATCAATGGATCTGCTCCTGTAAATCTCCAGGATAACTGCCACTGTTATTTTCAGCTTGCCATATTTTCAAAGTATTTTTCTTGACTCAGAGTCTTATGTCCCACAATCAGTCTTCACCAATATCTGAACAGTTTTACTAGTATCTCCCAGTCATATACACAGTTTTGTGGCACTGCTCACACCCCACTTCTAGATTTCTATTATAAGCCTCATGATAGACCCACATACTCACCCACAATTATCTATGAACCTGCTTTATGGGTCTGTATCATGGACTCAAAACGGCAAAACATTGACCACTGCTTCATCAACCCCAAAATACTGAAGTACACTTTACGAGAATGACCAGATCACCGAGTTTTTCCTAGGGAAAAGAATTGGTTGGCCATCGCCAGAAGTTGCCATTTTCCCCACTGTAGTGCAATTTTGGAGTTGATATATTTAGTTAGGGGGGTAGGAGTCACAGCCCCCCTCCATTGGGGCTGTGGGGGTGTAGTCCCCCACTTTGCAGTGTTTGAAGTGGTGTCATGTCTGGTTGGCCTACTGATTTTTTCCCACTGGAAAAAACTCAGTGATCTGGCTGTTCATGTAACTTGTAGTTCGGCATTTTGGGGTCGATTAAATGGTGGTCGATGTTTTGCCATTTTGATTTTGTAATATAGACCCTGTTTTACATCCTACCTCTTAACTACTATATTAACTTTTTCTGTTTTACACAGTTCCTTCCCTCTCCTCCCTTTATTTGAATTTCTAACCACTAATCACATGCTCTGTTATCTATGTGACAATTTTGAATGTCTGTTTAAAAATGTTTGTAATATGCTAAAGCTTTTCTCAAGGACCTCTGCTGAAAAGATTTTTTGACTGAACCCAGTCAAACAAAACTGATAAATAAAAGCAAAATAAATAAAATAAGTCAGTAAATATATAAATAAATATAATTTCCTTCACAGAAACATTATACTATATAATGCTATGACAGCTGCATGTACTCTTCTTACTGATGTGACTGAATTCCTGTATAATATTTACTTGTTTGTGTTTATTTGGCAGCACAGTGGGCGGCACAGTGGTGCAGTGGTTAACATTGTCACCTCACAGCAAGAGGTTCTCCGGTTCGATTCTCGGCTGGGGTGCCTTCTGTGTGGAGTTTGCATGTTCTCCCTGTGTTCGCGTGGGTTTCCTCCAGGTACTCCGGTTTTCTCCCACTTTCCAAAGACATGCATCTGGAGCATTTCTCCCCGGGCCTCCGCTGAAAACAGGCTCTGTGGAACCTAGTCGGACATTCCCGGTCAACAAATGTTAAATAATAAATAAAATAAATAATAAAATTATATATGCCGTGTATTTTCCTATGATACTTCTTTTTATGCTTGCACTGTTGTCTTGATATTGATTAAAGCTTATTCGTTCTCTGGTTGTATTTCCACTGTGATGAGCCTAAAAATGTTCTAGCTGGATCAGTGCTCTACTTTAGCTGACAAACTCTAAATAAAATAAAATTACATACTCTAAACACTCCATCATCTTTAGGGGGGGGGGTGCTGCATATAACACAAAGCACACCATACTGCTAAGAAGCAATCTCATCTTGAAACATGAAACCTAGTAAAATTTTGTAACTCATCCAAGTCCTCAGTTCTTGTGTCCCATGTCCAGTGTCCTTGAATGACAGGAAGTACTGTCCATTTTAGTTAAGTGGGGCTGCATTTAATAGTTGTGGAAAAACTGGAGTCACAAAAAGAGCATTAAAAATGTTCTAACTTCCATTATACATTCATCTCTCATATTTACTCCTTTCTTCAGGCTTCCAACCATCTTCAGTACCTACTTTGAATGGTTAGAGTTTCTTTCCCAATTAATTCTCATCCCTTGCCATAGTCAGTGTGTTTCACAACCTCATAACACTGTTGAACTTCTTCAAAATACCCAGCAATAATAATATTGATAACATCAAGTTTCTTCTTAGAACAGCTATTACTCACGCAGTGCACCACTTCGAACTATTTCTGAAGGTTTGCTTTATTTACTTAATTGTTTGTTAAGCTGTATAAGTGGACTAATACATACAGATGTTTTCTAGCCATAACACAGGTCACAATGGCAAGAGTAAGGATTACATGCAGTGATAATGTAGAGCAGTCAGTAACCATCACGTTTAAGCAGGCAGGAGAAATTCAGAATGCCATAAGGAAACCGGTATGGATGAAGGCAGAACATACAAAACCCACTCAGTTTGTTCAGCTTTCTGTGATACACTTTCCCAAAACTGCTTCCCAGTCCAGTCCAACCACTTTCTAGTATTAAGTTTCTCCTTGCCACACTATTTTGTACATTAATCTGAAACTGTGATGTCCCTGCATTACATTTATGAGTCAAACAGTTTTTGTTAGTGTTTTCCTACTTTCAGCCACTGAATCATTTTCCGATCTATCTCTGCCTCTCAACACTTCGCATAAACACCTCATGTTTCACT
Organism: Protopterus annectens; assembly: GCF_019279795.1. Lineage (NCBI taxonomy): Eukaryota > Metazoa > Chordata > Ceratodontiformes > Protopteridae > Protopterus > Protopterus annectens. Next base: position 479,497,442 of record NC_056728.1, read on the forward strand.
TTTATGAACTGCCTATGACTGTACTGAATATTTCCCTGTCATGCTGGGGTACTGGTAATATTCTGTCATGAGTTATTCATCAGAAGACACCTTTCATTACAGTATCTGTTTTTTATATGGATGCTAGTGTACATTTTTGAGACCAACTATTCCACAGTTGTTTCTTGTAAGTGCATTAATTAGCAACCAATCACATACCCCATTGTCAGCAAGAGAAGCAAAGGAAAACACAGTACTTCTCTATCAGTCTTCAAATTAAAGCTGGTCTTATTGTCTTCTGAGCCAAAAGCTGGAGTGGTACACAAATCTAGACGGTTAATCTCAGCTGAGCACTCGACAACAGTAACTAAGATCTATCGAGCATGAACAACCAACACAACAAGTTATTCAAGAGAGTAGAAGCTGCAGTTACTAAAACTACTTAACTAACCACTTGATGACAGGAAACCTTGTCTGCTCCACTAACAATTCTTGTAATTGCTATGGGATCAAGACAAACAGTAGGAAAATGCCTTGCACTTTGCTGTAGTGTCTGTCAGGCAAATCTCTTAGCCACATAAACCATAATAATCCTGTCACAGCTGGGTACAGGGCCCCCTACTGGGCCAAATAGGTCCAATCGGCCTAAGGTCAGCCCTGGATGGAGAAGATGGCTTGCAAAAATAATCAGGTTGTGAGGGTTTGCTTGTACAATACCATTTATGACCCGTTAAATAATCAGAAATGATAGTGAATTCAAGAAGCTGCATGAGTATCATGCTGATAATGCAAGGTGTGTTGTGCATTACTTTTAGTATTTTTGACACATATCTTGAACTATTGGCCAAAACTGTTCATGGAAATTCTAGAAAGCAAACTAGAAGGCTACAGGATGTTCTTGCCCAAGGGGGGGAAAAACAGGAAACGATGCCCATCAGAAAATGAATATTATTAAGATTGTAAGATAATGTTGAGCTTCATCCTGCAGTTCTGGGATTTGATTACCTTAATCTTCATTTTCATATTACTGTCTGTAAGTCATCTAACCAGAAACTGCTTCCAGGGCATCCCCTAGTTTATTCATAGTGAGATTCCCTGGTTAACAAATAAAAAAGGGCCCAGGAGTTCATGAGTGGAAGTTAATGGCATGATTGCTGCATAAGGAACGGGAAGGGCCTCCAATGTATACTGCCACAAAAGAATCATATGAAGACACACCGCTACCAGCAATAGAAAAGGGGAAGGACTGCCGCATCAACATTAGCCTGGCAAGGGTTAACACAAGAGCAACTGAAAAGGAGAGAGGCTGCATTTTATCTAGAAGGACGGAAACAGTCAGTGGTACATCAGACTGGGGATCTAGGCTTAGTGATGGCAGTGGTACATAGCTAAAATAATAAAAGCACGTCCCAGTCTTGCCAGTAAACAGCAGATAAACAAGTTTTTGTCAGTGCTGAATGCTGACAGCAGTTGTAAAGAATACAATACTCTAGCAATAAGGAAGTAGAGAGGGAAACTTAAGAGGCATCATGCATTTTACAAACCATCAAGGCACCTTGTATCCCTGCATCATAGCCGGCCTTAGGCATAGGCCAACTAGGTGGCCACCTAGGGCGCCACTCTACTAGGAGCACTTTTCCAGTATTTATTTGGTGTAGGCAGACCAGGATGGGGGCAGCGGCTGGTGTCGTGGGGGGTACCATGGAGCCCTTTTGCCTAGGGCACTAGTTGCTCCTGCCCTGCATTCATCATGTATGTTTTAGAAAATATGACGAGACTATGCTTGAAATATGAATTATAAAAATTCTCCAAAGACAGAAGCTAGTGACTTAAAATGAGGTAGCACCACTTTAGTATTCAAAAGGTTGTCTAGTCTACTGACCATCTGTCAGTTTTCTGAGTACAGTTGACTAAAATGAGTTGCTTTTACAGTGTATAGCTAATATGTAATTAATCTAAGTGTACACTGAATACTTCTTGTTTGAAAGTGATCATTCCACAGTATCAACATAAAAAAATACCAGCATATTATATTGGAAATACAAAATTGATATTCTATGTGCCTGTTAGTGACTGTTGTTTATAAAATAATAACCTCTCCTGCAAAAAAAACTGTGCTCTGAAATTTTAAGCCCCATTTGTGTAGGCATACTAAGTAGGCATGTGCCTAGAGCCACTAAATTAATGATCTCTGCTGCTTCTTTGCTTCCTTTTCCATATTCCTCACAGGCAGATTCTGGCAGTTATTAGAGAGAAAGGGTGAATGACAAACATTCCAGTTGCTGCAGGGTTGGACCTCAACAGTCAAGTGACAGGAATGTGAGAGACTAGTCCTTTTTATAAGACATCCTCTTTCCTACAGCACAAAGCAGTTGCAGAGACTGGTTAGGAGCAGCTGTGGTTTACTGGCTGCAGTAATAAGCAGGCTACATAGACCTTACTGCCTGGTCCTTTTGTTGCACTGTACATGTATGATTTGGGCATAAGGTAAGTGGACATAATGCAGGAAACAAGAGAAGAGCAGAAATAACCGAGGAACATAAAAAGTTAAAAGTGAAGAACAAACTTGTAGTAGGCACCTGTCTAAAAAGATAAAACTATAAAAGATGCTAAGCAAATTATCTTTCTGCATGGATAAAAATACAAAAATCATACACTCCCCTGTCCTCAACTATTGCAGTGGGTAATAACAGAAACACAGTTTTAAAAGCTTTCCTTCTCAACACTGCTTTATTTCAAGCCAGTAATAAAGACAGCTAGGTTTTGACTTTTCTCAGCATTAGTCATTCATGTTTTATTCATCCCATGTCAAACCTTTGCTATTTTATCTATTTAAAACAAATATTTTCTTAAACAGATGTTAAAGTAGCATTGTAGTACAACAACCTGTGTAATATTAACTGTATGCCTCTGGTTCTGGAAAATGACTGGCTGTATATTGGTCACACACTCTCACAGAACTTAACTTGCTTCCTGGTACTCGGTGTTCATCATACTTTATTCTTTGTAGTTCTTGTTTGCATTGTGATTTTGCTCAACACCGTGAAACACATTTGTCCACAGACCCATCATTCTCTAGTCACTGTGCAACTATATGGAAAGAATACAACCCAGCACACTTCTCCATTCATCTCATTGTAAATAAAAGTACTTCATTTGCAGAGAACTGAGGCACCATGCATATATTGTTAGTCTTAAACTAGTTAAGATTTATTGGAACAGTGGGATTTTCTTTTTCACTATATTAACACATGGTGTGACTTGATAAAAATTATTTTTTTATAAAAGCAACATGACTCATCCTGAAAACTTTGTAACATCTTCATGAAGCTATCCGACCTAATGAAAAACACCAGTAATGCAGCAAACAACACTAAATGAGAAAAGCATTTAGTGAATCTTGTTTCAGAGGAAGTATCCTTTGCTGTTTGGGCAGGGCAGTCATGCTTTCTGTTTCCAACACAAATCACAGTTAATACAAACGTCTTTGCTTTCAGTAAAGCAACTGAACAAGTGCTCCATAATACACTTTGAACAAAATGCCATCGTCAAGTCAAAGAAAAAAAATGGATGCAGCTGCCAGCTTCTGTATCCATTTTAAAAGTCCCAGTCCCCTCCCCCACTCTGAACAGCAGAAGAACACTGCAGCATCTTTCTTACAGAGCGAAATACTGACTTTAACAAACCATTATATGTATTTTTATCTGTTTTTTTTTTTGGAGAACCGGAAAAGCATAAAAGAAATCCATGAATTTTATTTGCTTAGTTCTTACTCTGCCTAGGTCTTTATTAAGCTTTGAAACACATAGTAAGTTTTATTCCCGGTTGTCACTCAGTCTCTCTACATAATCTTTTGTTGATGGAATTGACTTATGGTTTACCTGCGAGAATATTATGATCAAATCCTCCAGGGTTTGTGAAACTGTTAAAAAACAATGCAAAACACTACAAATAGCAGCACAAATGATACAGGTATTTTAGTGCCCTGCCTGCCCCTGCAAGTGTTATCATCTTTTGCCACATCTTCTGTCACTGCTCAGGAACGATATTTAGTCTCTATGATTACAGCATTTGTTGCTTCAGATACCTTAAACAATATTCATTTTCTGATGATCGGGCAGAGTGGAAGCAGGTTATTCCTCACTTTGTCATGGGTTATGGACTACTAGTGCACTCACCCATCTCTAACATTCTGTAATAAGTATTTTACAAAGGGACTTTCTCCTTTTAAACTCCTGATGACTAGTGTCAGGATCTGGGTGAACATATCTCCCAAGAGTTCAAAACAGCTTGTTAACTTCACCCAAAAGAAGTTTGGTGGGGAAAAAGCATGTGCAAAAGTGCATTTTCATTTGATGCAACCAGATTGTCAGAAAGAACATTGGAGGTACACTTATTCCAATACTGTGTTATCAGCAATTACAAGTTTAAAGCTCTCATTCTTGAAAGACTTTAGAAATGGTCACATCAATAACAGCCATAAGCTATCTGTTGCTCTCAGGGAGCAAGATTTTTTTCAAACATCTTTACTGCATTATCACTTATGACATAGGCAAATGTACATTCATAGAAAAGTAATCACGCTATAATTAACATAACAAACATTTTACTTCACATATATTGCTAAATATCATATAACCTAAGCAACATTACCTAAATTATTCAATCCCTGCCTTTTTTAAACAAGAAACATCTTTATTAAACCATCACTTACCACATAGGCAATCATACATTTACACAAATAAAAACAAGCCATACCAACACAATCCTAGTTGCAAGCATTTTACATCACAAACCATGCTGACACATCACAGCTGCAAACATTATGAATCACTTATTATCTACCGACTACCGACCAGGGGGGCAAGATTTTCACTTCTTTAAACCCTTCCAAGTCCTTGCAGTTGAGGTCTGTTTTGTCCTCATTCTAATTCACCTTAATAAAGGAAATGAGAGGTTGGTGGAAATAAACCTGTTTAGTGTGGCACAAAAACCGATAACCATTAGTTATTTTCCCTACTAGATGTTTATTAACTTTCTTATGAGTCCACTAGTGGACTTAAGATATACCCTTAAAGTAAGTGGCATAGCCTTAGACAGATGAAAGCTGAAAGGTGCTGATTCCTTTCTAATTCTGTTACAGTACGAGCTAAAATTCCAGCCCAGATATTCTACTTAACTAATATGGGGGCTTCAGTTCTTCAGACATCATGGAATTTTCACAGGTAGTTACATAAAAAACACATATGATTGTGCTTTTATATAGCTTTCACTCTCATCTAAAGCAAAAAATAAATAATTAATAATAATAATAATAATAATAATAATAATAATAATAATAATAAACAGTTAACTGATATTTTTTTAACTATACTCTCTTAGATATAATTGTGGTGCATAATACTTTTGGTACCATTTAGTACGAAATTGCTACTGTATTTTCTGAGAGAATAGCACATGCCAATTACAGTGTTAAACAGGCTCTCAGCCTTGCATAGCTCTGCTGTTCTTGAAGTGATTATGTAGTGCTATAGATGGCAGAGATGACAGCTCAAAACCTGATGGAAGAAGCTTGCACAATGGATTGAGATAAACTGACTGGCAAAATGCCAGTATTAAGGTGCATGTCTCTGTTGTTGTGACGTACATTGGTGATTTTGTTACTCTTTCTCAGAATATACTTTACTCATAATGATCAAAGCTTTATTTTTTTCAATAAGACTGCTTTGCCCTTTCACCATAAAGTATTTTTGGACAAGGAAACTGACAACTACTCGGGGTCATCTTAGACATCAAGCAATACCTCTAATCAACGAGTTACATGCACATATGGGGAGATGGGAGATGGACACTGCTTACAGAATTCTGTTATTCTGCCCCGTACTGTGTGTAGAGCACCACATGTGGTGAAAGCACCACTTGTATTCTGTTTTGGTCCTTTCCTTGATCTCTCTTTTCACACCATGGGCCATGGCATCTTAATCTATGTTATGGTCTTTCTAGGATAACTCAGAATAGATGATTTGGTGGCAAATCATGCTGACAGCTATTCCTAGAATGTAGAGTAACATGGGGCTTATTATGGAAACCACTGATGCTCACAATGTGTATATTGACACTTATGAAAATGCTGCAATGTAGGGGTATTCAGTGTCAGTCATATGCTGACGATATTCTACTTTATATCTACTTTATCAATTCCCTACCCATTTGCTCCTCCTTGTTAACTTGTATTCTGGTATCCAGGATGGGCTTTTGTCAGTGCTCTTCCCCAGTAAACAAAAAAACAAACACACATAAATAATTAAATAAGTAAATCAATAAATAATAAATGCACAAATAAATAAGAAAGAAACAATTTCCTAACTTCATTTGAGACCGCAAGCTTAGAAATCTTGAAAAAGGTAACTAACAGTATAGATTTTTAGATCAAAAAACAGTTGTCCCAAGAATAAAAGTTTTTTCCAGCTTATAAATCTCATTGTCCTTGAAACAGACCAATTGATTCTCAATTCTCTAGCATGTTCTAAACAGAAATCATGCTGAGAATGGGCTAGGAGATGTTTTTTGCCAAATTATCTGACAAATATTTGTCTTCAATTCTCTAACAGACTTTTGTGTGCTGCTAGGGAGTGGTGAGATATGCTAAATGTTTACTGCCTCATTACGAAGACAAGAGTCTAGATGCCATCCAGACACATGAATGGTTTACATAACCAGTGACAGATTCATGAGATATGTTGTAGGAGTAGTTATTTAAACGAATCTAGGTCAGAAGCCATCATTATCCTCCTCCTCCTCATCATCATTATCATCAGCTCTACCTCGACTAGAAGATGTCCCAATTGTCTCTCCATCAAAAGTCAAAGGTTTTGTGTTGCTCAGTAGCAGTTTTCTGGGGAACAGTACTTGTAACATCATCTATCAGAAATTTCAGTATTTGAAGTTAATTACAATGTAGAATCATATTCAGATTTATAGGTAACATTAACAAGGGGGTACAGTTTTCTTCTCATAATATGCCGTACTCCAGAGGAGTCTGAGATGGCCCTGACCCTAGAGGTATGACCCTTAATGAAGCAGTTTTTGAACAGCTTATTTAATTCAATTACATCACTTTCTAAATCTCCAAGGAAAAGTCAGTTTGGTGAAGATTTTTTTTTTTTGAGGGACTGGGTCATCTTTAACGAGTTTTAAATAGTTCTGTAGAGCAGATTCAATGACAACAATAAATATCTTGAAGATGACACAAGTATCTTCAATACGGTTGGAAAGTATAACTAAATGATCTTAAAAAGAGTTTACAAACCACAGAACTATGACAACTTAATCTTTGACTATTTCTTGCCCATATTTATTTTTTTTCTTGAGATTGTAGCCTCCTGGAGAACAAAGAAGACAGATTTCACTCTCTGTTGTGGATCACTAGGGTGACTAGAAAATTAAACCCACAATTTCTACAATTGTCATCTCATCCTGTCTTATCACTGACTAGAACTCCAGGTAACTAACTACATGTCTGGCACCACAAAACATCCAACCGAAGCAAATTAAACCCACCCATGTGGGGGACTTCACCACCCACACTCCCCCTAACTATATATACCAACTCTGAAATCACACCGCAGTGGGGAAAGGGGCAAAGTTTAGCATGGTGGCCAAGTGGTTCCTTTCCCATGATAACTTTCCAGTTTTCCAAGTGTTCAATTATTTGTGGTTTCGGAAAATTTGTCTCAAAATTTAGTGATTCAGGTAAGTGGGATTTCATTCTTGTCGATATACACATATTTTATATATATATATATATATATATATATATATATATATATATACGTTGCTACATTGAAAGTACGTTTAATTGAAACTTACTACAGCAAACTCACTTTCATGTAAGTGCATTTTAGCGAAAATGCACTTTCGGGGAAAAAAAAAAAAAACGCCAAAAAAACCTACAAAAATAAAGCACTACTCATGTTTATGCAGGAGGGCAAGCTCCCCTGCACCCCCACACCCCCCTACTTTAATATTCTCACTCCGAGATTGCACTACAGTGGAGAAAAGGGAATATTCCCTTATCCCCGCTGTACCGTGATTTAAGCAACAGTTTGCAAAGTTGTAAAATCAATAGTACATGTTGATGTACAACTAAAGTTGCATGCAAACTGCATGTTGTGTCTTTTTTCTTTCTTTTTGTGAAAGTGCATTTTTGCTAAAATGCACTTTCATGAAAGTGAGTTCATTGTAGTATGTTTTGATTTAATGTACTTTCAATGTTCAGATTAGGACCTATATATATATATATATATATATATATATATATATATATATATATATATATATATATAGATGCCTTGTAGTGCTTGTGATGTTTAGAATCCTCTAAGAGGTAATCTGCAAAGCATAGTTTGCAGTGCATTTAAGGACAACTCAGATGAAAGCATCGACACAGGACAGCACATATGTCTAATAATCCACGTGATTAATACAAGCTGCAGCATATAATAGAACAAACTATTAACAAGTAGTGGGGATGGGTACTAAAGACTTTAATTTTCCTGCAGTTTTTACAGAGCAAAATTTTCAAAAGTTTCCAGGTGGGTCTGCTGATCACTTTTATCTTCAAACTGCAGTGATCTGTGCCAATAATAAAGTAACAAAGTAACATCTGTTTGTGATGTGTTTGTTCATAAACTGTATGCAATCAGATACTTGTGATACAAGCATATGCTTACACAAGTTATCAGTTATGAGCTATGTTTGCCAAATAATTGTCCTGTTGAGTCTTAACTTACCAAGAAATGCTTGTTGGATAGGTAAAGCAAGTACATGAATGCACAGCAAGTGATAACTGAGTACCAATGGTTCCATAAAATTAAGATTTTGGTGAAAGTGAGAAACCCATTTGGACAGCACCTTCAACAGATACCTATCTGATATGGCTTCTACTACTGAAGATTTAAGTAGAGCGAGTGGCAACAGTGTCCCAAAGAGTCCATAGAATTAAGGTTTTGGAGAAAGCAGGAAATGCATTTTGGATTGCACCCTCACCCCAACATTTCTAAAGCACCTTCTACTACTGCAGCTTTAATTAAGTTATTACTGCAATACAACTGCTCATCATTCCCAGTTAGTACTTTCCTGGAAAGGTTAACTGTTTAGAATTGTAAATGCTACTTAGTGTCTGTTAGAAACACTGAATTGTCTCTGATGTAGTACTAAGTGCCTTTAAGAGACACTTGCATTACTTAATCTCCACAGCATTCCCTCTGCAAAAGTTATGTAGCTTGTAAACTCTTACTTTTTCAGCCTCCTCGGCTTCAGTAGTCTACATTATTCTCCCCTCCACTGAATTTCTGGTCTATCACTGACTGTTCACCTTCTTGCTGCCCCCAGTACTTTTCCAAACCTCTCCCATTTCTTAAACTTTCACCAGGTTACCTCACCCTACCTGTGGTAACAGATTTTTCCTGCTACATTCCCTGTACTTCTCTTTCCTTATGACAGCACTGGGCAGATACAAAACTTGCAGAAGAATGTTTTCATAGTCAGTAATCTTTATTTTCTTTAAGAGAGTTGTTGTTTTCCATTGCATAGAGTAAAATCATAGTGACAGTTTCACTTCACTCTTCACTCTTCCCCCATTCCCACCCACCTCATATAATTACATTTATACCTAAATACCTCCTCCTACAGCCCTCATCATCAGCTCACAAACTGTCAAAAACATTTAAATCACATCACTCAATCACTGTTGTACGTAATACCTGAATAACTGCTCCTACAGCCATCATGCACACTTTATAGCTGATCGCACACATCAAGCTCATACTCAGCTATCTTTTAAGCAACTCTCCTTCATTTAAGAAAGTGACTTAACATATTTAGGTGCATCCTTAGGTACTCTCCTATACTTAGAATTACATTAGAATCTGATAACAACATTATGCCAGTAGCAGGTACTTTCTCCAACTAGGTATCCAGTAGGTTAATTGGCACCATATCTAACTCACTGGGGAACTATACTTCAAGTTTTCTACTTTCTATCTGCCTGACACACTACTACTATAATCACTCTCTTAAAATGCATAACTACTTAACCCTTGGTGCAAAGCAGCACACTCAATTACACTGCTTGCTCTTACCTTACCCTTCTCTAGAAACATATTGCTGATACCTTACCATTTCTCTACTCCTGCTCAAATGGCAGCAATCCAGTAAAATCTTATTTCACACAAATGAAAATTCATTTACTGTTAAAGGACTATTCTTGCAAACTCACACACATCAACTAAATGTAGTTTATATGTAAATATATATCACTATACAACCTTTCCAACTTTTCAACAAAACTCAAATATATTCTACCAAAACTCTACTGTTTAATATACAGACTAACTCACTCAGGAGACTTTCAAACAAATCCTGATCCTTTACACCCGTGTTTTGCAGATAGGATATCAAACCCATCACCAATATAACAAAGCACACAACCTAAAAGCAACTACAACTACCCATAAGAAATAAGGACCCAAGAATTGCTTGCTTGAATGCATGTAGTCTTATCAATAAATGGACGAGTCTAGAGGCATGGCTCTAACCCCCCATACCCTTGCTATATCTGTGACCTAGTTAAAAATGATTTCTGCCCCTCTACCATACCCAGAGCTTCCAAACACTCTACAATAATCTCTTTCCTAAAACTCTCCACACCCAATGGCCTAAAAGATTACAGATCCATTAGCAGTCTCTGCCTTATCACAAAAATATTTGAAAAAAACTTCTCTACAAACAACTACTACCCCACAAAAATCGTCATGGTTTCTTATGCAGTGCACAGCATAGCTTTCACAATAGTACATTTACAACCCTTATAATCCATCCATCCATCCATCCTTGCAATGGCAAGAGATAACATTTACTATAAAATGAATGGAGGCCTGATTACAGCTGGGGTCTTTGTTGGCTTGAGCCTTTGTAACAGCTAACCATGATTTGCTTCTTAACAAACTTAAAAGACTCAATTTTGGTGAGAACACAGTTCAGAGGTTCCAAAGCTATCTTAAGTTCTGAACCTTCCAGGATCATTACAATATCTCCACCTCCTCCACTGGCAATCTTAACAGAGGTGAACCCCAAGGATCTGAGCAAGACCCACTCCACTTTGTAATGTGTGCAGATGACATTCTGTTACTGCAATACAGTAAAAATACACACTGACCTACTAAACAAATTACAAAACAACTTCAGCTAGCTCTGTGGCTGACTCTACTCCAGCAATTTACTATTCAACTCTAACAAAACCAATGTCATGGTTTTCTCCATAGCAAAGACATTTTCCACTGTACCACCCTTACTAACATCAGACCAGATATTAGTTTAGTATCATTCCTAATGTCTCCCAACAGAAAACTCTAACACCTGACTCTTGACCCTCCTTTACAACACATACAGATGATGTCACTACCAAGTTATAACCCACCTAAAACTCTGCTACAAATCGGCCATCTTCTCTCACCCAAAGCAAGATTAGCTATAGCTAAAATATTCTTTTACCAAAACTGAGAATGGTCTTCCATTTCTGGTTGTACATTCATCTCGGAACACCAATAAAATTCAAATGACAGAGAACAGGATTTACAGATTTATTCTCTTAGAGGTCTTTCTCACACATCACTGCAAGCTGCTTGAAAGACAAAGTGGTTATCTCTGCCTGACAGGGCACCCTTATCTTCAAAGCACTAGAACAAGGTTACTGCCCACTACTTAAATGCAAAATGAGTATCCAAGAAATCAGCTATGATTGCAGAAGCTCCCAGGGTGGTGCTATAAACCTAATCTATCCTCCATTTAAAACTACCATTGGAGAAAAAGTATTTTCTGCGCTAGGACTCTCCGCCTGGAAAGACTTGTCTACTGAAGGAAAAAAATCAATTTAAGTAAACAGTACAAGAGCACCTTTAGATATAATCTAAATATAACTGTTGTCATGACAATGGTTAATCTCTCTTACCACTACCCATACAATTTTCTAGGCTGAAGTTAAGGCAATCAGTACCAAGACAGTTAAGACTGAAATGCATTGCTTTTGTTTATATAGTAACTGTATATTGTACTAATTATTCTGTGCCGGTTCATCTTCATGCAAATTTATTTCTGTTTTGTGAAACCTTGCACAGCCTTGCATGTTCTAATTGTAAGATAAACAAGTTACTGCTTATTTGTGTAAATCCTGATAATCTATATATTGATCCCGTACTGAAAAAGAGTATATTTGCTGCTCATGGAGCTCATCCATGGCTGAAAAGGGTCAAAAGACTAATCCACCTTTTCAGTTATCAAACAGTAAATAAAATAAATAAATAAACAAGCATTTGTATATTTGATTTGTCAGTAGTGAAGTAGGTTTGTCATCGAAATAAATATAAGCATACATGTACTTGAATCATCAGTTATCAACTATGTTTGTCAGGGAATTGTGTTATAACCATGTATTTATTTGAGTTGTCAGTAATAAGCTATATTTATTGGGGAACTGTGATATGAGCAGGTATGTATGTAGCTAAGTTGTCATGTATGTGACAGAGAATTATGACACTAGTGTGTATATGCTTGAGTTGTCAGTTAAGCACTATGTTTCTTAGGGAATATTGTTAAGAGCATGTACATACCCAAGTTTTCAGTTAGAACTATTGTGTTAGAAACACGCATGGAGCTGTGTTTGTCAGGGAATTGTGATACAAACTCTGTAGCTCTGGGGACTTGGAGTGGATCGCTGTATGAATCACCAGTACCTGTTGTTTGATACTGTATCCTGAAATACAATATAATGCCCTTAGGAAAAGGAAATAAAAGTATCCAACAAAAGTAAGGTAACCAGCAGAAGAAAGAAAAAAAAAATAGGATACAGACACAGGTATCATTCATATTAGTTTCTAGCATGTCGTAATGTGATTGCTATCCTGAATTGTCTTGCCAAAAAAAAAAAAAAAAAAGCTTGATTTTTGGAAAAAGTTTTGATGACTCGGATGACATGATGCATTCATAATAATAAACAAACAGGCAGTGGGTACATAAATCTCATACATTCCGATATTTTTGCCACATAATAGTATCATCATAATTCTTCCCCCAAACAAACCTAGTCACAATGGTCATGCCCTGTTTAAAACTGATTTTCTGCAACAAACATGACATCCTACTTTTGCCTTGTATTTTTTTACCTACAATTTAATAATGACAGGGAGAGCAAGTAACTGGAATTACGAAAGCTAAGCTCTTGATAATCTACTGGATCAATCATTTAGTACAAATCTGTGAACCTACAAACCTAAGAAACCTGTTACATTCATGAAGTGAATAAATGATTATATAGTGAGTTTTGTGCCAGAGCATAAGACAGAAACCATCCTCAGTGGGCATGCACTAACCCTCACCCCAGCACACTGTCAAGCAATCAATTAACAAATAAACAGAATGCAAGTACATTGTACAGCTGTAATTTAAATGCTTTTCTGCATTTTATAGTAGGTTTCCAAAAAATTATTTATGCCTCTTCCTTATAAATAAAAGGGATGAAAATGTGAGCGTCTTGCTTGTAGTGAATTTTTAGGCATTAAACAAGAATGTTCCATTCAGCTGAGAGAAAATACACTTGGGGTACCACATGTGATCTGATGTACAAATAGTTTTTCAGTAAATTTTTAGTGAAATTTTTAATACTGGGCTATAAAGTTGCACCGCATTCTCAAATGAAGTCATAAGTTTAGCAGTAGTGCTGTGCTCCAGGTTTTCAGTGTTGTAATTATTTATTTAATTGGTGACGGTGTTAATGGGCAGACTCTTGTGAATCTCTTTAGTTACATTTAGTGGCAAATATAATAGCAGTACAAAATTCAGAAAACAGAAATACTGAAAATACACAAAAGATGAAGCAGAACAGTAACCATACATTGAAAAGGGCCAATAGTCAACACAAATACGGTAAAGTGACTCACCTAGCGCACTGTGGTCCAGATTGCAATAGACTGGCTCTTGTAGTAAGTGACTCACTTTATAGGTGCTTTATAGATATATCTTACATGGGAGCAATGTACACTAAGCGCAAGTCTTTTGGAATCTGGCCTACAGATTCTGATGAGAGATACACCCCCACATGACCCATGTCTGGTGCCCATTTCCTAGCTTTTTGGATAAGATGAAATAACAGTTCAATAGATTTTTTTTCTTCCTACCTGCCATAGTCTTGTATTGTAATGTATATTACTGAATTGTTTTACTGTTTTTGATACACTGTTTCTTCAGTAAACTACTGACTTGTCAGCTGAACGTTTAGTAATCGGGTAAAATTATGGGATTCCGTGCCAAAGGATAATGTTTTGGAATATTTAAATGACAGTGGACCAAGCGCTGAATGCAGCATGGATTCATAAAAGTAGTAATTGTTTTTTCCAACAAACAGCAGTTAATATAGCTATGACTGTGAAAATGTGATTTATTTGATAGAGGTTATTACGAATTCCCTGCACCTTGAAATGCAGCAACCTTGGAATTGATTATGCTAGTAAAGGAGATGCAGGGGTACAGCCCCACATATGAAAAGCAATTTTCAGTATTTGTGTTCAGTACCATGAAAAATTCAAAAAACTGTATTTTGCATTTGTTTTTGAGAACTATGCCAGAACAATGTACCAAAGTGCTTTGGTTTGGTAACCTGGACTGCGGATTAGAAAAGGATGACAGACATCACAAACTTTTCAAATGTTTGACACAGTTTTACACAGCAGATTAATGTAAACAAATTAGGAATACTTGCAGTGGACCATACAGTAATAGTTTAAATAATAGATAAACATTCTTGTGGTAATGGATAAACATTCCTTTGGGTTGGTAAGTGTAAATTTAGTCCACTTAGATAAAATGATGGTGACAAATGGAATACCACAGGAGGTCTGAGCTAGGACAAATCGTTTTCAGCATCTGTAACCAATATTGCTGGAAGACACTGTTTTGCTGCTACCATAATGAAATTCTGCAAAAGAACTACTACACTACTCCTTCCAGTTCATCTACTTGGTGAACAAATGTAAACAAACAGACAAATTAATAAATAAGGCCTAGATCAAAATTGCCTATACAGGAGAAATGGTCTAAAATATAACGGCTTAAATTCATTGCAGATACATAAACTAATGCATCTGGAAATCAAAACTCAGAAACTTGGCTGAAGAGGAAGTAATGTTAAGAGCATATTAGGGAAGGGACTTATGGGTAATCAAATGTGATGGACTTGTGTCCAAAAGAAATAAGGAAAAGAGAGAGAGAGCAGTCAGAAAGACTGACACAAGACACAGAGGTTATTGGAGAGCAATAAAAATGGCACATAGGCATGACCAGATGTCATTATTTGAAAGTAAAACACTAATACATTTAGCCTTGAATAAAGGGGGCACAGAGTGCATACAACAGAAACTTTTAAGTAACTCAGCAATACTTTTTTGCTCCTGATCTCAATGACCATTAAGCCCTCCTCCCACTTACTCTACTGTCCTCCTCAGAGGTGAGAGCTATATGGCCCATTCTTGTCTCTCATGGGTGAGGATCAAACACATTGGAGGTAGTGCCATCATTTGCTATCAGCTGCTAGGTGTCAGGGGTTTTGTCTTTAGTCCTAACATTCCCATAGTGTTCATGCCACTGAGGCCACAGGAGCTGGCATGTAGTGATAGTTTGTAAGGGGGTGTCTTCCATTTCTGTAATGTCTGCTCCGTCAACCCTGTCCCCCCAGATGCATCACCTGCACTGATCCCTGGTCTCCACTGGAGATTCTAAGCAGAATTCATACCCTAGGCATGTTCATACGGCCCTCTTCCTGCAGAGAGAGGTCCTGCCTGTACCTTATCATTTATCCCTCTCGCCTTAAGTCGCTAATTGAACTTGGGATGTCTAGGTCAAAGTCAGTGCTTTATCTTACTATAGCACAATCTAAAGAAGCAAGGCAGATGGTTGAAGGGCACATGAGGTTGTACTGTTTTGCTAAAAGGATGGTAGATAATTTGAACATAATTTGGCAATGAGTTTCCTGGAAGAGCACCACTGGGGTATACAAGAAGGTAATAGATACGTTAGCTATCTATGTCTGAGGACTGACATATGGTTCAAGCATGACTAGGTCACTTGTTTACATAGACTCATGGCTTCATGGGTACTTAGAAGGCTAATGACTTATGTGGATCTTCAGAAACCTAGTCATGCATACACAGTAAGTTTCTAGCCTTAGTATTTTAACTGCAATTAAACCAGAACCCTTTGTAGTTAGTTACAAATAACCCAGGTGCCAGCAGACATTTAAAGATGTGCCTGTGAAAATGATAAGGATGCTATAGTCAGACGAAGGAAGAAACAGTATATCTGCTAAGTAGAATTCACAAACTGTCATAGAGGTAGGAACAATGCAAGTAGAGAGCTAACTATTTTCTTCTGGAAGTTTGCAATAATAATACTGTCTGAACTTTTTTTTTCAGGTTTCACTCTAGCTTGCATTTATGATGCAGACAGTAACTGAGCGAGTGTTATTATTCTGCAGGCTTTTATTTATCCTCAGTGTTGCTATTGTAATATGATTTGAATTTTTGAAAAGAATGTCACTTTTACTTGGAAGAAATAAACTGAAATACAAACAACAGAATACTACAATAGCCAGGGCTGTGCTTTTCATTTGAAGTAATTACACAGAACTAAATTATTTTCATTTTGTCAGTTTATGCTGTTTATGCTGAGAAACAAAGGTTATAATTTAAATTCAGCTCCATTATTGATTTATTAGGAGACTGCACCCATGTTCATCTCTTGTCTTTTTGAGGAATATAGTGAGCACTGACAGATACTTATTTGTCTTTTAATGTAGACAAAATAATGCATTTGTGTTTCACTCCAGAGTCCTCTTGTTTCCGCCTGACAACCTTCCGCCTCCTTCTACTCGCATTGTCACATCATCAGCTGAAGTGGTTGCAGCCGAGGAGCATAAAAATCACAAGTACATACTTAAATAGATTATTATGCTCATTTTTCTGACTATTTCAAGCAGGAAATATACTAAAATAAAAGAACACAGAATATCCTTATTCCTTTATTTTATATGTTGTTTCAGTCTTTCCGTTCAAAATATCTAGTTGGCTGGAGTTTAAGTAAACCATTAAATATTTCAGTAGTCTTAACAGCAAAATAAGACCAGAAAAGTTGATGACCTCTCTATTTTGGAGTTGGTTGATATATGTAGTTTGTCTGGCAGACACATTTTCTGCTGGGCCGTTGTATAAGAAGGAAAGGGGGTAGCAGACAAGTAGATTAATTTAGACAGAGATAGGTTAGTGTGGAAGGGAAGGGAGCATTAGGGTCATTATGGAGAGGGGAGGAGATAGTAGGTGGTCTTATATACCAGATGAGGCTTACAGAGGGTCATTCTCTTTGGGACTACAGACCTGTATTACCCACTTGTCCAATCCCTACATTTAGTGAGTGGGTGATGTTGCATGGAAAATGTCAGCGTTAGTTGGACAAGGAAGTTGGGCCCTTCTTCCCTACCCCCCCCCCCCACACACACACACACACACTTTTTTGGTATCTTGCTTCCTTGTGAGTCAAGTGAGCAGTATCACTCTGCTTGAATAATTGTGATTGTAGTTAGTGAGCATTAGGTTGCAGCTACTGTTTGGTTGGTGAGCGTTCTACCATGCTACTCAGTTAATTAAAATATTGTATGATTAACACAGGAGTGTATTATGTAGGTGAGCAGCCTATCACACTGTCAAGGTTGTGAATAGTGCTGTTTTAAGTTATGTTGTTATGCTATGGACATTAACAAAGCGGCTTGCAAAGTCATGGATATCTGTGTTACTGTTTTTTTTTTTTTTTTTTGGTGGGGGGCAACAGTGGCAACTGAATGCTTTTTTGCCACTTTTGTGACAGCATTCAATTTGTGTTTGAAATCTGACTGAATATGCAGTTGTAGTAAAGTAACACTGCACTGCAAGGGGCCAGAACTGAATGCACATTGCTAATTAGACTTGCATGTCACTGGAGAATTGAACGTGTAAGTCTGTGCTAAACAATAAGGCCAGAATATTAAGAAAGCCCATCATGTCCAGCAAAGTCTTGAGGGCAGCACAGTGGAGCAGCAGAGAGTGTTGTCACCTCACAGCAAGAGGTTCCTCAATTCGATTCTTGGCTGGAGTGCCTTCTGTGCAGTCTCCATGTCCTCCCTGTTTTCACGTGGGTTTGCTCTGAGTGTTCCGATTTCCTACCACATTCCAAAGAGATGCCATAGTTGAACTAGACACTCTAAATTGGCCATAGGTGTGTGGTGTGGAAGAACAACTGCGTCAGTGCTAGAGTATGAACCTTGGCTCTAGATGGTTGTAACTGTTGAAGTGACACCCCAACCCCATCTACAAAAATGGAAAAAAGGGGTGAGGATGGAAAAAAAAGAAAGTTATAAGGAAATTCTAAACAATTTTCAAAGGGAGCTTGTAGCATTTTTAATTTTGTATATAAAAAGATGATAACTTCCAAACTGTCAAATCTTCCACTTTCAGGTGCTACCATTTGGCACACCTCTGTAAAAAAAAATGGAAATGATGCAATAAACCTGTCCTGTGCTGCATACGTTACAGTGTAAAATCTGTACGAAGACTTGTATAGAGATGTACAAGTGACAACAAACATCAGTTAGCCTGCCAATGAATTCACATTTACTTCACTGCCTCAAAATACCCAGTGCTATCAGGCTGGATAACAGAAGGGGTAAAAGTTCACACTGGCCAGTGCAGAAGAAAGGGTATAATAAAGTAGGATAGAGTAAAAACTTACTCTTGGTATAAGACAGAAGAGGATAAGTAATTGGAGTAGGGAAAATGTGATAATATGAGATACAACTAAAGGATAAATGAATATGAGCTGTGACTACTGTAGTAGTCATAAGTAAAAAAAAAAAAAGAAATGTAAAAGTGACAGAAATATATAGGATCTATATAGAAGTCAGTAAGAAGTGACAAATTTAAATAATTTAAATCAAATAGCTTTCTTACTACGCTAATGAGGTCTCTACCTCACCTGTAAAAACAATGCACATTAGATAGCCTGACCCAATGGATCCAATGGTGCAGTAAATATAATAACTACAGATAATCTGAATAACTAGCTTGAAGTGCAGTAACCATACAGAAAAGTGTTTCAGTGCAGTATCAGTACTGCAGCTTGAACACATTTATATATACTTAGCTACAGAGACATGGTTTTTGAGCATTGAAGACACTCCCCTATAACTCAGTATGGTGCCTAAAATGTCTTCAACTTTACTGGCAATTGAGGGGGAATATCAGAGTTTGTCAAGGATATTATCACCTCACAATAGATTCCATTAGACACCACATTTAAACTTCTAGAGGCCCAAATCAACATAAACAAGACTAGTTACCACTTCTTTTCTAACTATATAACATTCTGTATGTCCCCTTCTAAGAACATTAGCTATCTTAGCATATCAGCTGATATCCCCATTAAACCCAATACATTTCCAGTAGGAGACATCAACTATCCATCAGTAATCTGAGTGACCTGCACTTCAAATGGTAAACATGCCCAGTGATTTCCTGTCCCTGACATTATAAATGCTAACTCCCTTTACCAAATGGTTATCCATCCTATTAAGGCCTTAATATCCTTGGCCTAGTCCTCACAAATATGGCCACTACTTGCACATCTCTGTATGTATTATCCTGCCATATTGTCAGACCATAAATTAGGGGCTTTTTCCTTTAAAACTGCTGATGCTTCCCCTATAAATAACCTTTGTGTTTCGGGCCTTCTCAAAAGCAAACGTTCTTCAGTTACTTGAAGACCTAAATACATTTTGCTATAACCCTCACTGATGAATCCTATTCCTAAAGCTGCTGCCAATGCCTCTACCTTCTACTTCCAAACATAGTTGTATTGATAAGGTTGCCTCTATCTGCATCAAATATAATGAGGAATTAAAAATAAATGAAGTCTATGACAAGAGAAGGAAATTGCTTAATGCATATAAGATGTTTTGTTCTGCCTAACTTAAGAGCACACTTAGGCAAACTTATAAAGAAATTAAGGGAAACTTTAGGAAGCTCAAAGACAAATATTATCTTAAAATAGCTACTAAAGCCAAACATAACTACAAATCTTTCTTTAGCTATGTCAGGAAATTAAGAACAAACACTGAGCAATATTCAGAGATAGTCCGCAATAATACTGTATACTCTGACCCAAAGGAATTAGTTAATATTCTTGCAGACAACTTTAATGCAAATTTTACTCCACCCACAGTTATAGCTATTCCACAGATTCCAAAATCCTAGTCGCCACCTTTAATTACAATAGAACAAATTCTCTCAGCCCTTGGAAAAGCCCAGAATACCTCATCCATGGCCTTGATAATATACTAATTTGCCTGATTATCAGTGCCAAATATGGCCCATCTGAACCCCTACTTAACCTCTCTAATCTAATCCTGGTTACATTCCTGAAACCTGGAAAACAGCCATTGAAATGCCGTTACACAAATGTGGCCAAATCATAACTGTAGTCTTATTAGTCTCATTGGATTCCTATGAAAAACTATGGAGTATATTATCTCAGACCTTATTAATCTGGACATTGGAAATCTATTAACCCGGGAACCTCATTAGTTTGGTTTTGTTGAAGGAAGGTCTTGCCTCTTTAACCTCAGTTCTTTGAAAAGGTAACCCAAGCAATGGTTAACAGTTATGGAGTGCATACAGCATATCTGGACCTGACAAAGGCCTTTGACAGTATTCCCCATACAGGCATTATTGACAGACTTGTAAATCTGAATATAATGTTGTACAGTGGATATCTAATTGGTTCTATGACAGAACCCATGTGGTTAGAGTCAGAGGTGTCACTTCTGAAAGCAAACAAAAGTTACCAGAGGTGTACTACAGGGCTCCATTTAGACCCCCTCCTATTTGGCATATATTTTTCAGACTTTCAGCTCAATAATCCTTGCCTGTGATTTTCTAACTTTGCAGATAACAAAAATATAGGTGTTAATTGAACATCCACTGACACACAATTGTTCCAGTATGGTTTAGACAATGTTAACAATTAGTGCAAGGATGATGGCCTTAAATTAAATTGAAAAACATTTTCATTTTTGATAAACAATGTGACGCCCGTGCACTGGCCCAGTAATCAAGGAGCCTCAATCCTCACCACTAACACCAGTGAAGGGCATCCACATTGGGGAGGATAACAAATGCATGCACAGTAAAGTACAATTTCCCTTAAGAGCACACAGAGATCACAGTCAGTCTGGGGCTAGTTTCTCCCTTTCTCTCAAGATCCGCAATAAGACTCCCCACTGGCACAGGTATAGGGTTCATATCTTAGCCGAGTAGTCAAGCCAAAACCTCCAGTGCCCTCTCTGTCCAACCAGTGCTTTGTGTCCCTGCCCAAGTAGCTGATACACACACACACTTTGAGATTTGGTTTATATATACACACACACACACAGACACTCCTGGGGAAGGATGGCACAGGTTCTCCAGCTATGCCCCCTCCTGCCAGGCTATAAAGTAGTAATCACTGCCACCAACTACTCTTAGCTACTAAAAAGGCCCTTACCAAAGGGTGTCAGATTATTCTGTGCAATATTATTATCCAAATAGTAAGTGGATGAACAGCAAGGCTTATTTGAGTGGCTTTGTACAGTATCACCAAATACATGCAAGTACTTTAGAGCTTAAATGATCTCTACACAAAACAGCCACAGTTGAAAGGTTTAAAAATATTTAATAATAAATAATGAACACAGTGCTAGTCAAGAGTTCAGAAATCACAGGAAAATGCTTAAAATAATACTGTAGAATAGTCTGACATAAATATTGAAAACAGCTAGACTAAATCTGATTAAATTCCTATCTAACTCTATGAGCAATCACAGTTCTAAATAAACTTACATATATAGCAAAGGCAGAGTACTGGTAAGTGGTCAATTCTTCAGACAAAATCCAAAAATGCTCTGATTCTCTCTCTCTCTGAGAAAGTCTTAAAAATAATACATCACCGCTGACTCATTTTAGATTACACCATTCATCTCTGGTTCCCAGGCTAACAGAAACTCAAGAGTTTTAACATTTCTTTGATCTTGCACCTGGACAGGAAACTATAGCAATAAAAGACATTATATATGTAAAATCTAGCAATTAACTCTGGTCTCATAACAATAGAAGGATGTCCTCAGTTCAGACATTATGTCTCTGAGCTTTGAGATCAAACAGTCATACAATGCTTGACTTATCAGCTTTCTTCCAGCAGAGTGCAATGTGCTTACATTTTTGAAGTTCAACATTTAACACAGTTTTCTTACATTTAAAAGGACAAGCCTGTGGATTATATTCATATTTACACTGACATAGAATTATCTACAAAATTCTATCTAGCTAGGCTGGCAGCCTTCACATATCTTCACATATGGTCTCCCCACGGAGAACTCAAGCTAGTTTTTCAAGTGATCCTTGAAAAACGTTGCTTGAGATGGTTAGATCTATCTGAGTATACCTTACCCCATTCCCTGTCTTGAGATCCCATCTGCATTGGTTTTGCTAATTCCACTGCAGTGCTGCACTGACATATCGTATGCTTGCAACCCTAGGCTCCATCTTAACAACTTAGCATTTTGCTGGCTGGCTCAGTGTAAACATGTTAGAGGATTGTGATCTGTAACTACAGTGGATTTTCTTCCCTACAGATAAGGCTGTAGTTTCTGCAGTGCCCACACCGTGGCTAGACATTCCTTTTCTACAGCTGCATAGCATTCCTCCCTGGGTTGAAGCTTATGGCTGAGATAAAACACTGGGTGCTTTTCTCCCTCTGAAGAAATCTGGCTAAGCACAGTCCCCACCCCATGGTTTGAAGTGTCCACCTGCACAACAAATTCTTTGCTGTAATCTGAACTAGCTAACACAGGGGGTCCTCCCAAAGCTTCTTTAAGCTTCTGGAATGCCTGCTTCCATGCTGGGGTTTATACTACCTTATCTGGCCTGTTCTACCTTGTCAGGTCTGTGAGGGGAGCAGCTATGGTACTATAACTGGGGATGAACTTTCTGTAGTACCCTGCTGTGCCTAAGAATGTCCTCACCTGCTTTTTGGTAACAGGTGCAGGCCATGCCTGAATGGCTTTCACTTTGGCAGGTTCTGGCCTGATCTTATCACTCCCCACTCTGTGTCCCAGGTAGGAGACCTCTGCCATCCCCACCTGACATTTGCTCGACTTAATGGTCAACCCTGCCCTCTGTAGTCTGCCCAGCACGTCCCTGACATGTTGAAGGTGCTCTTTCCAGGAATGGCTGTAGATGGTGTGATGCCCGTGCACTGGCCCAGCAATCAAGGAGCCTCAATCCTCACCACTAACACAGTGAGGGGCGTCCATATAGGGAAAGGAAAATAAATACACACACAGTAAAGTACAATTTCCCTTAAGAGCACACAGAGATCACTGTCAGTCTGGGGCTGGTTTCTCCCTTTGTCTCCAGGTCCCCAATAAGACTCCCCACTGGCACAGCTATATGGTCCAGATCTCAGCCTAGTGGGCAAGCTAAAACCTCCAGCACCCTCTCTGTCCAACCAGTGCTTCATGTCCCTGCCCAAGTAGCAGACACATGCACATACTTTGAGATAAGAGTTATATACAACCACACAGACACTCCCGAGAAAGGCTGGCACAGGTTCTCCATCTGTGCCCCTTTTACCAAGACTATACGGTAGTACCACTTTCCACCACCCACTAATATTTATCAGCTACTAAAATGGCCTTATGAAAGGGTGTCCAATTATACTGTGCAATATTATTATTTAAATGGTACGTGTGACTGAACAGCAAGGCTATTGGAGTGGCTTTATACAATATCATTAAATACATGGAATATACTCTTAGAGCTTAAATTATCTCTACACAAAACAGCCACAGTTGAAAGGTTTAAAAATATTTA
The DNA here is from genome assembly GCF_019279795.1 of Protopterus annectens. Classification (NCBI taxonomy): domain Eukaryota; kingdom Metazoa; phylum Chordata; order Ceratodontiformes; family Protopteridae; genus Protopterus; species Protopterus annectens. Next base: position 479,521,459 of record NC_056728.1, read on the forward strand.
ATAATAAATAATAAAAACACAAGACAATACTTCTTACTACACAGTGCTAGTCATGAGTTCAGAGATCACAGAGAAATACTTAAAATAATACAGTAGAAACGTTCTGACATCAATACAGAAAAAAAACTATTATAATCTTCCTAGTTCCTAGCTATATCTAAGAGAAAACACAGTTCTAAAATAAACTTACATATAGAACACAGGCAGAGTGCTGGTCAGTTGGATGTTCTCAAGACAAATGCCCAATGCCACCATTCTTTCTGTCCTTAAATTGATAACACAGTACCACTGATTCATTTCAGATTACATAATTTCTTTCTGGTTCCCAGGCTAACAGAAACTCAGAGGTTAATAGCCCGTTTGATCTTGCAGCTGGTCAGGAAGCCAGAGCAATAAAAGAAATTATACATGTAAATTCTAGCCATTAACTTTGGCCTCAAAACAATAGGCAGAATTCCTCCCTCTAGACATCTTGGCTCCGAGTTTTAGATCAAAGAATTTCACAATGCTTAACATACCAGCTTTCTTATAACAGAATGCACTGTTGTTACATTTTTTTTTAGTTCAACATCCAATACAGTGTTTTCACATTTAAGAGAACAAGCCTGTGGCTTATTAATATTTACAAATGACAGAATTATCTATAAAATTCTATCAAGCTAGGCTGGCAGCCTTTTCCTATCTTTACACATCTCCCTCCTGGAGAACTCAAATCTAGTTTTTCAAGTAACCTTTGAGAAAAGTTGCTTGAGAGGGTTAGGTCAATCTGAGTATACCTTACCCCATTCCCTGTCTTGAGAGGCCATCCGTGTTGGCATTGCTAATCTCACCGCGGTGCTGCACTGACATATCATATGCTTGCAACCCTAGGCTCCATCTTAGCAACTTGGCATTTTGCTGCCTGGCTCTGTTTACCTATGTTAGGGGATTGTGATCTGTCACTACAGTGAATTTTCTTCCATACAGGTAAGGCTGAAGTTTCGGCAGTGCCCACACTATGGATAGACATTCCTTTTCTACAGCTGCATAGCATTCCTCCCTGAGTTGGAGCCTACAGCTGAGATAAACCACTGGGTGCTCCTCTCCCTCTGAATAAATCTGGCTAAGTACAGCCCCCACCCCATGGTTTAAAGCATCCACCTGCACAACAAATTCTTTGCTGTAATCTGGACTGGCTAACACAGGGGGTCCTCCCAAAGCTTCTTTAAGCTTCTGGAATGCCTGCTCACATGCTGGGGTCCACACTACCTTATCTATCCTGTTCTTCCTTGCCATGTCTGTGAGAGGAGCAGCTATGGTACTATAATGGGGACAAACTTTCTGTAGTACCCTGCTGTCCCTAAGAATGCCCTCACCTGCTTTTTGGTAACAGGAGCAGGCCATGCCTGAATGGCTTCTACTTTGTCAGGTTCTGGCCCAATCTTACCACTCCCCACTCTATGTCCCAGGTAGGAGACCTGTGCCATACCCACCTGACATTTGCTGGGCTTAATGGTCAACCCTGCCCTCTGTAGTCTGCCCAGCACCTCCCTGACATGTTCAAGGTGTTCATGCCAGGAATGGCTGTAGATGGCAATATCATCTAGGTAAGCAAGGGCAAACCCTCCTGCTCCTGCTAGGATATGATTTATCAGCCTCTGGAAAGTTGCTGGGGCATTTTTCATCCCAAAGGGCATCCTTGTGAACTCATACAAGCCAAAAGGAGTCACAAAGGCTGACTTCTCACTAGCACTGGGAGTCAAGGGCACCTGCCAGTAACCTTTGGTAAGATCAATGGTTGTAAGATATTTAGCCCCACCCAGGTACTCTAGGGCCTCATCTGTTCTAGGCATGAGGTAAGCATCTGACTCTGTGTGACTATTTAATTTCCTGTAGTCCACACAGAACCTGGTGCTGCCATCCTTCTTTGGCACTAGCACCACTGGGGAGGCCCAGGGGCTGTTGGACTCTTCAATTACCCTAGTTCCAATGTTTACTGTATCTCCTCCCTCAGAGTCTGTTTGACTCTCTCAGGCATCCTATAAGGAGCCTGCCTAATATGTCTTTGGGGTCCTGTATCCACCTGGTGCTGCACCAGGTGGGTGCACCCTGGTTTCCCAGTGAACATGTCCACAAACTCCTGTAGCACTGCTCTTATTTCTCGAACCTGGGTAGGAGATAGCTGCTGGGACATTGCTACCCCTTCCACCGAGGTGTCAGTCCGAGCCTCATTGAGGAGATCAGTCACCAGATCTCCTTCAGATATCTCCTGCAATCCACTACAAATGCTCAGCACAAGGCCCTCCCTATCATGTTAAGGTTTCATCATATTAACATGGTACAATTTGTGCTCCTGCCTCCTGCCTAGCAGTTCTACCATGTAGTTAACATCTCTTACCTTTCTTACTGCCTTGTAGGGTCCCTCCCAAGCTGCTTGCAGCTTGTTGTGTCTGACAGGAACGAGAACCATTACCTGCTACCCTACAGCATACTCTATAGCTTGAGCATTCCTGTCATACCATACCTTTTTTTATTGCTGAGCTTCTGCCAGGTTCTCCTGGGTCAAGCCCATGAGTTCTCTGAGCCTTGTCCTGAGGTTTAAGACATATGCCACAACAGACTCCTTGTGAGACTCACACTCACCTTCCCACTCATCTCGAATTAAATCTAGAGGTCCCCTCACCCTATGCCCATACAACAAGTCAAAGTTTGAAAAAACTGTCGATTCCTGGGGTACCTCTCTGTAAGCAAACAACAGATGGGGCAAATATTTGTCCCACTCCCTCTTAAACTGGTCTGCAAATTCCCATAGCATGGACATGAGTGTAGAGTTTAACCTCTCAACAAGACCATTAGTCTGGGGATGGTAGGGGGTGGTCTTCAGGTGCTTAACCCCACAGTACTTCCACAGACAAGACAGCAGGTCTGACATGAAATTGGCACCTCTGTCAGTCAGTATTTCTTTTGGGAAATCTACCCTGTTGAAAATCTCTAACAAAGCATTTGCCACCTTTTCTGCCTCAATGGAGGACAAAGTCACTGCCTCAGGTATCTTGTAGCATAATCTACTACCACTAGGATATACTTTTTCCCTGTGGTGCTTGGGGTACTCAGAGGACCCACAATATCAATAGCCACCCTCTGAAATGGCTCCTCAATCACAGGCAAAGGCATCAAAGGAGCTCTCACCGTGTTTCCTGCCTTGCCTACCTTTTGGCACTGCTCACAGGTCCTGCAGTACCCTGTTACATCTCTGGAAATTCCAGGCCAATAGTAGTTCTGCATAATATGTCTCTTTGTACGTTTTATGCCCATATGACCTGCAAAGTGAATATCATGGGCTATGCCTAAAAGTGCCAGATGGCAGGCTCTAGGAACTACTAACTGCTGTATTCTCTCACCTTCTAGCCTCCCTCAGTGTTCCACCCGCTATACAGTAATCCTTTGTCCCAGTATACAGATTCCCCCTTCCCTTGAGAATCAGGTGCGTCACTAGCTATCTTGCCTTGCAATGTAGGGTCTGAGAGCTGAGCCTGTCCAACTCTCTCTTTATACTCCTTCCCAGTCCCCTTCCACAGGAAGTCTGGCATCCTCTGACAATGGTGCCTCACTGTCAGCCTGGGTACTACTACTCACCCCTACCTTTGCAGTCACTCTGTTCAAGGGAACATCAGTACCCACAAGCAGCTGTGGCTCACATTCAATCTCACTGCTACAGAAATACTGATGTAACCACCTCACCAGTCCTGGCTGCAAGTATGCAGTCTGTCTGGGTTTCCCCCAGGCTACCAGACCCACATGCTTGTCTCCTGGCCTGACTGTATGTAACTGCATAAACACATGATACTGCCTTATCCAAATCCTTCCCTATCAGGACATCTGCACGATGGTAGTTTGGTACCCTTGTTGTCTCAAAATAACCTACTTTTGGTATTTTGTCTTTCCCACTTTCTCTCACCTTTTGTTCCCCATCTTACCTCCATGGACATCTGTATGCCACATGGACCCACTGGTTGCATTCAAAACATTTAACCCTAGCTCCTGGAAGTGTACCTGGACTAGTGGCTTCCCCTTCTACTGGCAGATTCTGTTGAGGCAGTCTGTGCTACCCACCAGTTTCTCCCTTTCTCTCCAGATCCCCAATAAGACTCCCCACTAGCACAGATATAGGGTCCAGATTTCAGCTAGCTGAGCAAGCTAAAACCTCCAGCACCCTCTCTGTCCACCAAGTGCTTCATGTTCCTGCCCAAGCAGCTGACACACACACACACACACACACACACACACACACACACACACACACACACACACACACACACACACACACACACACACACACACTTTGAGAAGAGTTTATATAACCACACAGACATTCCTGGGGAAGGCTGGCACAGGCTCTCCAGTTGTGCCCCTTTTTCCCAGACTATACGGTAGAAATCACTGCTACCAGCCAGCTAATATTTATCAGCTACCCAAAGGCCCTTAAAAGGGGGTCCACTTATTACTGTGCAATATTATTATCCAATTGGTAGTATAACTAAACAGTCAAGGCTTATCAGAGTGATTTGGTACAGGATCACTATATACGTGCAATATATTCTAGAGCTTAAATTATCTCTACACAAAACAGCCATAGTTAAAAGGGTTTAAAAATATTTAATAATAAATAATTAAAAACACAAGACAGCACTTTTTACTACACAGTGCTAGTCAAGAGTTCAGAGATCACAGAGAAATACTTAAAATAATTCAGTAGTACAGTTCTGACATCAAAGAAAAACACAGTTTAATCTTTCTAGGTTCTAGCTATTTCTAAGAGAAAACACAAATCTAAGATAAACTTACATATAGAGCAAAGACAGTGCTGATGAGTTTGATGGTCAAGACAAAAAATGCTTAATGCTGTATGATTCTCTCTGTTTTTAAAATGACATTCCTGTTTCACATTACATCATTCTTCAAACTTCCCTCGGGTTCCCAGGCTAACAGAAACTACATTTACATTCTTCATCACTGGGCAGAAACCAGAGCAATAAAGGACATTTATGCATGCAAATTCTGGCCATTACTCTGGCCTTAAAACAATAGCAAGAATTCCTTCACCTAGACAGGCTGGAGCCAACTTTAAAGATCAAAGACAGTCATAAAATGTTTGACTTAGCTTCCTTACAGCGGAGTGCACTGTTGTTACATTTTTTGCAGTTCCACATCTAACAGCAGTCTTTTCACATTTAAGAGACAAACCTTTGGCTTATATTAATATGTACAAATTACAGAATTATCTACAAAATTCTATCTGGCTAGCCTGGCAGCCTTCATCTATCTTCACCCAATCTTCACAAGTACTATACGATATAAAATTGTAAAAGACAGTATATATAAAAAAGTTATTAAAACTACTTTAAAGGACAAGCTTTTAAATAAGGTTTTATGGAAGCTCTATCATTCAGACTCGGTCAACTGTCTGCTTGTAATCTTAATATCCATCTAAGTTCACACTGCCCTGTCAGGTTCTTAAGATCCCCTCACCATAAACTTTGTTGTATAAATTCTATAACTCTAAAACTAAAAGCATGAGTATCATCATATTCAATTATGTTTCGCTAGAACATTTCTTTCTACATCCCTGTTTCTTATAGCTGCTAAACGTTCTCTAATACATTCTCTTAAAGAACGATTTGTCATTCCAACATAGAATGAATTACATAGTGCACAGATAGCTAAGTATATAACATTTTTAGTAGTGCAAGTAGCACTATCTCTAAATTCAAAATGCTTAGCTGTTAGTGGATGAATAAAAAAATTATCCTTAGCTAATACATGGCAAATACTACAACTTCCACAAGATTTAATACCATTACATTGCAATTGCTTAGATGTACTTAAATTAGAATAACATAGCAGCCTTTTAAAATTCTTTTTATTTTTATAGCAACATTGTCGATGATTGCCTACCACTTCCTTTATGCTCTTGTCAGATTCCAATATAAACCAATTCTTCTTTTTATTCATCCACTAACAGCTAAGGGTTTTGAATTTAGAGTTAATGCTTTCACACCATGAATAGTTATATACTTAGCGGTCTGTGCACTATGTAATTCATTCTATGTTGGAATGACAAATCGTTCAATAAGAGAATGTGTTAGAGAACATTTAGCAGCTATAGGAAACAGGGATGTAGAAAGAAGTGCATCTTACGAAACATGTAATTGAATATGATGATCCAACAAATAAAAACTCCAGCACAGATGATAAATAACTCAGCCCAGACAAAGACAACTGGTAAAAAACACATACAGGGCTGAGTCAACATGATGTGTAAGTAAATAAAAACCACTGTAAACTCAAAATAAAAATAAAATCATTTAATATGTGAGCGCTTTCGCAGTGTATCCACTGCATCAGACATAATTCACAAACCATCTCTCCAAGCTTAAATGAAACAGAGTAAAAAATCTCATCCACTCAGTGTATACAATTCATTGTGACATCATCAGACATACTTAATTAATATACTAAGTGCATTTAAAAACACAATACACTCCATTAACAGTCACCACTGCATTAATGCATACATCAAATATCCTAACAACACATAACTACTACACATAAAAAATAATAAAAAACAATACAAAACAATATTCTATGAAATATTTTAAAAACTACTTCATTCACCTATAGAGCTGCCTCAATTAAAAAAAAAAGGCTTTAGAGAAATCTTTTCATTTAAGCATGTGTGTTTGGCTAATGCATTATTATCCGACTCAGTGTTGATGTCATAGACATGCTCCCGAATACGGTCTCTCAACTGCCGGTTAGTTTTGCCCACGTAAAAACTATGGCATACCTGGCAGACTGCTAGGTATGCCAAATCAACAGTGTTGCAGTTGGCTTCAGCCCTAAAAGTAAACACTATACCATTGTCCAGATGTGTAAAAGTATCTGATGTGTCAATATAACTGCAAAAATTGCAGCTGTTACAGGGTCATGTAATTATAGATGTACTTGTAACATTCAACGTCCTGTCAGCCTGATAACACAACATATTCTGAAGCGATCTCATTTCTAAATGAAAATCTAGGGTTAATCACCTACTAGCTTACTGATGTCAGAATTGCTAGTGATTATGGGCCGATACTTTTTAACTATATCTGTAAATCTATTAACATTACTGCTGCAGTGCAAAGGCATGCACACAGCAGCTCGCTCCTTAACTTGTGTGGCCATATCAGCATTTGCCCTGGCAAAATAGGGTTTAGCTGTTGTAGTGCATAAACCAGTGATACTGTTAAAAGTGCTGTGCAGCTCATGTCTGTTGCATCCTCTCTCAAGTAACCTATCTCTCAATGCAGTGAAATCTGCCTCAAATGTGGGATATTCTGGATTCCACCTGGATATACGCATGCCCTGCCCCTTGACAATGTTCTTGAAAACATAGCCTGGGTGCATGCTTCTTCTATGTAATAAATTATTTCTGGTACATCCCTTACGATGAAGTGTGGCACTAAATATTCCACTTGACTTCCTAAATATCTTGATGTCCAAAAAGTCCACTTCATCAAACACTATTTTCATGACAGATCTTAGAAAATGTTATTAATATACCCCACAAATGATTCGAAATCAACCCTACTACCATCCCATAATAAAAAAAGATCGACAAGTCTCCTATAAAAAACACTTGCCGTCCAGTCTCTGAACTCAGAATGGTGCTGTTCTCCCACTGAGCCATGACTAAATTTGCATAACTGTTTGCCATCGAAGTACCCATAGTGACTCCTTCAGTTTGCACATACAACTGCTGATCAAACATAAACACGTTTTTTTCTAAAACAATTTCTAACAATAAACAAATCAAATCTATGTTCAAGTTGGCCTGTGTTTTGTGTTCTAATAAATACTCACCATGTCAATACCTGTGGAATTCGGTATGACGATGAACAGTGAGCATGCATCCATGGTTACTAATAGCAAACCATCCACTGGCCTCTGTTCTTGTTCTACAAACATATATAAATCTTGCAAAAGCTGTTTTGAGTCTTTCAAAAATGTGTTTGTTTTTATCTATAATAGGTCTTAAGCATTTGTCTATATAAATAGATAATAACTCAGTGCACCACCCATGTCTCAATACAGTCGGACAGAATGGAGGTTGTGTAGGAGGTTTGTGGACTTTGGGAAGTCCATACAACTTCAGAATAGTCTGACTGTTTGAAGAGTTGGACTAACCCTTTGCATCTGAGAGAAAGGTTAGTCTCTGAGTAAGGCTTCTTCTGAGAATAACACTTATTTCATGTAGTTGATGCAGAAAGTGCATGCATTGGAACGTGATTTGTTTAAAATGAATCAGCTACAAGTTACACATTTTCACTTAGAGGCTTGCCTAGAGTATAAAGTTATCCCTCGGGGATTGAGAATCTTGAAGATGCCTAATTATGGAGTTAGGTATCCTCAGTTACTAGTTAAATGGCAACAGGTGAATTTGGACTTGAGTTACAATTGCTTACGGTTACTCATTGACTTTTCTCTACCAGAGGAAGGAGTATTATCTGAGAAAAGTACATTAGCGCAGCAGCAATTATATCACAAGTTTCCTGATGAATTAGTTGATGAAAAAATGTGCGGTCTCATTGATTCGGGAGTGTTATATGAGAAGATGCTAATTTGTGCTAAATTTAAGAAGTTGGAGAGAGATAGAAAGGATTTTGCCAATGGACATGTTTTTGTGTGGTCTAGGTCCAATGATTCAAGTGCTGCAGAGAGTGTTACTGAACCACTGTTATCAATGTTACAGACTCTATTCCTATTAACAATGGTTCACCAGCATGTTCTTCTTCTAGTGTTTCAGTGAATGCAATTAATTCACGACCATTGCCGGTAATTGAGCTGGGAGCTAGAAGGAAAGTTAACTTGACACAGTCACTACAGGGAGCTATACCCTCTGTTATCAGTCCAAATGCTGCTGTTATTCGACCAGAAACTTTGACTGGTAATTCATGTGTGTGTGGTGTCAATGAAGGGGTACCTGACAATCAAGGGAGCCTGCAGGATTTTTTGCGGGGGGTGCAAACTCAGAGCACCACCCATAGAGCCCCACCCCCTCCACTCATGGAGCCCCACCCCCTCAACCCACGGAGCCCCACCCCCTTCACCCATGGAGCCCCACCCCCGTGCAGCCATTACAGGGTCCCATTACTTGGCTATTTCTCTCCAGTTGCCATAAACACTGTTCAAAATTCTCAGTGTGCATACTGTTTTATGCTTTACTTCTACAATGATTACAGATATCTAGATTTAATTAGGAATCCATGATAAGTTTTTTTACATAACCCATGTACATTGCAACTAACGCAAGGGAACGTTCAGCTGGCAGCCCTTTTGAATTCTGATCAAGAAGGCTTGGCTGTTCAGTTCTCTATACTGGAATAATTTCTCATTCATTGCTAATAATCATTTTATTTACTTGGGTACTAAAAGAGTTTTCCTTTTTCCTTTTTACCTACCATAAAGACAAGATATTTGTTTTATCTCAAAATTCTTCCTCTTGTTTTATTTATTTATAAGTGACTTAGAAACAACTACTGGGGAATAGTGTTCATTTGTTCAGTATTTCTCATGTAGGACACTAAACTGAGTCCCATGAGCCTGTTCAGATTATACAGATTTAAACAGATTAGTTCATAGGTTCATAGGTTGGTACTAGGCTATCAGCCCTAGGGCCTATACAAGCCTAGCCATAACAATTCCATGGATATTTTTTCCCACAATATTTACTTCTCTGGACCCCTGTCTAGCAGGGTGACTGACATGATCCCCGGGGTGAATTTCCTATCTCCCATCAAATCATCAAGGTTCCTTTTGAAGAGGGCCAAGGAGGCGCTCTGTTTGACATGTATGGGCAGTCTATTCTAGAGTAGGGGGGGTGTCTGGGTCAGGAACCTATCCCTCCAACATGTTTTGTTCACTGTGATGACAAGGTATAGATCCTTGGAGCGTGTGGCTCTGAGGGACTCGGATTTCTTAAGGTGGCGCATGTCCAACAGCTCAGGGTTTGACATGGCCTTGTATGTTAAGCAGAGATTGCCTATGAGTGAACGATATGCCACAGAGTATAGCTGGAGTTTTTTTTTTTTTTTTTTTTAAGACGGTCAGCATATGGCATCTGCTTTAGGCCTGTGATTCTTTTAGTGAGGTATTTCTGTGGCCTTTACAGCTGTTGCAGATGTCTTGTGAGGTACATACCAAATGGGGCATTATACTCTATAATGGATCTAATGAGGTATGAGTACAGTGGGACAATGACCTCCTTTTTTCTGGATGAAAAGCCTTTAGTGATGGTGTGCCACATAGGATTTCTTGACTGTTGTGGCGATGTGGTTATCGAAAGTGAGACCACTGTTCACCTGTGTCCCCAAGTCTTTCATCACACTTTCGATGTTTAGTGTACTGCCACCTATGTGGTAATTCATGGGTACATGTTTTTTTTCCAAAGGGGATAACTATACATTTCTTGGCATTAAGCTTGAGCTCATGGCTCTGGCATCAGGTATCTGTTTCTGTAAGGCCCTTTTGTAGAATATCCACACCATATGGGGATTCAATACTGGCTCCCAGTTTGCAGTCATCTGCAAACTTTGTTAGCCAGAGTCCCTTAGTGTTGGCCTGTACTTCAGAGAAGTAGATGCCAAACAAGAGTGGTCCCAGGACTGAACCCTGAGGTACTCCACTTGTCTGGAGCTGGATTTGGAGTCGGCTACTTTTACAGTCTGGATTCTGTCAGTAAGCCAGTTGGCAACCCATTGAATGACGTAGGGATTTATGCCCAGCTTAGTAAGTTTATTTATGATTCCAGAGTGGGGGATGGTGTTGAAGTCCTTGGCGAGGTCCAGATAGGCTGTGTGGACCGCCTTACCCTTGTCCACAGCTCTGGAGACTGATTTGAAGAAGTCAATCAGGTTCAGGAGACAATCATGTTCAGGAGAGTTTATAACACTAGTGTTCTTTGGCTTCCAAGATTAACTCTCGGTAACACAAGTTGCTGCTTAAATAAAAGGTGGCATTCTGTGCTCTGAATGCACGACACATTATAGCTGTATTTAACTTAAACTGTGTGCAGTCACTAAATTATGTATATCTTTTAATTAATGCTTAATCAAGCATTTCTTCATAATCCCGACATTGACACAGTTGCAAGTCATCACTTCATCTTTTTAAAAATAATTCCAATAGCCCTAATATTTGCACATTATTAATTCTTTTTTCAAGATTAGTTTTACTGAGTGGGCGAGGGAAATTCTGGATGTTTTCTGCTTTTGTGTGGTTGACCCTCAGTTATATGAAACTGGGTCTATTATCAATGATGTGAACAACTTCATTATATGCTTAACTAAAAGCTTTAGACCTTTTTTCTTGACACAGACATTACAGTATCCCTTCCTGACTGTTACTGTGATAAACAAGAGTAGCTATGCATAAGAAGTGTATATATTTATACATATGATTATACATATGATTATAATACAGACAGATTGTATTAATTATAATATAAAATAATTTAATTGTATCCCTTCTATAATACAGCACCACATGTTAGAGTATGTTTTAAATTTATAGTTTTGAATGTTTTTCCAGCAAGCAATGAAACAAAACATATGAACCAATAATGATAAACTGCCCAGTTCAAAACATTTCAACCATAAAAGGCCACTTAAACTTTTGTCATTACAATCCACAGATGTCAGTCAGTATGCACAATCTCTGCAGAAGTAAAAGTCATCTGAATAATTCCACATTAAAGAGATCTGAAATTAATGAAGCGGTTAATGCTAGAAAACAACTTTATATTTCAGTGTTTCATCTACAAATTCAGTGCCTACTGCCCCTAAAGAATAAATTGCCCATGCTACATTAAACAAAAGTGGTAAGCTAGTATATTGCAATAGGGAATGGGTGGCAAGCTGAAAAACAGGTTCATAGTTGCTAGGCATTTCCTCCAAAGGACGACATACTCAGGACTGCAGCACCCCATCTCCTTAAAATACAAATCTACATGCTGTGGAAGTAGAACCTATAGCCTTCTACATCAAGATGCAAGTATGCTACCTGCTGTGCTACTAACACTGCTTTAAAATTCTATATAACAATAGTGATACCATTTGCTGAACAAAACAGTTGTACATTTTAAGCAAACTTAGCATGAGCAGCAATAAAAAGCTCACAATTCCTTAAAAATGCACTTGAAAATAAATTCCACCTGCTAACTCTAACTAGGGTATTTCACTCTCTCTCACACACTTCTCATCATCTTAGAGCACGAAATCTGGACAAAGCCTAAAATAAACAGGGACAGATTATAAATATTGTCCTCAGGAACTTAGAAAATTGCTAAAAATAACAGAATTTTTTAGCATGCATTTTTCCAAAGGATATGACGTCTAAAACTCAAATGTTTTATTATTTAGCAACTTCAATCCTTTTAGGAGGAATATGGGGGAAAAACCTGGACAGCTGAGGGGTATGCTACCTCACTCTTATACATACCTACACACATGCACACACACTAACTCTCAATCTCTTAGCGCAAGAAATCTGGACAAAGCCTGTTATAATGTTGGGGACAAGGGCCCAAAACTAGGGACCCGTTTAGAAAGTTGCTACAATAACAGGATTTCTGTTAGAATGCATTTTCTGAAGTTTGAAATCTGAAGCTCAAATACATGTCATTATTTAATAACTTTAATTGTTAGCTTATCCCAGTGATTTGTCAAAAAAATATATTTTTTTATGAGGAACAGACCAAAAATATAAGGCAAAAATCTAGACATTCTTTGAAAATCTTTACAGTTCTGAGGTCTGACACACACATACATGCCCCCTACCTCCTTAGAAAGTGGATAGAAGAACAAATTTTGCATTAGTATGCATTTTCTGAGGATGTTTTGTCTTTTCGGCTTTTCCCAGTTAGGGGTCGCCACGGTGGAACTCCGGTCCTCTAAAGATTAGCAGTAGATTTTTTTATGGTGCCAAGTTGTCAGCCCGACACCAAACCTTCAGCGAAGGCATGCCCATTCACGCATTTTCTGAGGATATGAAGCCTAAAACTCAAATGTTTGCCAATATTTTGACGTCAGTCCTCAGTGATTTGCAAGAAAAAACACAATTTTATGAGAAACAAACCAAAAATATGAGGCAAAAAATCTGGATAATTGTGCGGTATGAGCCCCCCCTTACAAACGCACACACCTCCCTCCCTCTTACAAATGCGCACACCTCCCTCCCTCTTACAAACGTGCACACACCTCCCACCCTCTTACAAACGCACACACATCTCCCTCCCTCTTACAAATGCACACACGCCTCCCTCCCTCTTACAAACGCGCACACACCTCCCTCCCTCTTACAAACACATACACACCTCCCTCCCTCTTACAAACACACACACACCTCCCTCTTTCAAACACACACACAACTCCCTCTTACAAACACACACACACACACACCTCCCTCTTACAAACACACATACTTTTCCCTACCTATTTGTAGGACACACACACACACACACACACACACACACACACACACACACACACACACACACACACCTTTCCCTACCTATTTCTTATACATGGAAATGAGTCAGTACACATTAACTCAATAATGGGTGTTGCTATACACACAAGAAACAGGCTTCCACTATAAAATGCTGCGGGGACTCCAATGTGACAGCCTCCCTTTTTAGTGTCGATGAAAGAGTGAAAAAAAAAAAAAGCCAGAAACGCCTGAAAATATAACAAGAATACTGGGAAGGGCAGACACGGTGGGAAAAATGTTTGCCAGTAAACAGTATATTACAAAAAGACAAAATGTTAAATATATAGAGACGAGTAACAATTCGTTCATGACATTTAATATGAAACTACAAATACAATTTTAATCTTAAATTCTGATCCTTCAGTCTGGGTTACTGAAGAGTCTGCAGTTCAGAACTACTTGACATCACACCATAACAACATCCATCTGCCTGGAAACTATTAACCAATTACACGGCTATTATACCATTTATAAACAACAGCTTCACAATAGTATAAACAAGTTTTATTCTTGCAGATCACAAGCTGTCTTAGGAGTAGAACACTCAATTTATCAAACTCTGACAACACAATTACTGCTTCAAATCAGATGACAAACAACATTTAACACTCAAAATCAGCCTCCTGCATGGGGAATGTTGCACGGCACCCACAGGCAAACATATTCAAACAACAAAACGGAGCCAGCAAACTTGATACAGATCCGATAAAATATGAAATTCTTTATTCCTAGATTCCTTATAGTAACATCAAGACAAACATTCAGACCGGTTTCGGCTGGCAAAAAAGCACAGCCTTCTTCAGTGAAAAACAGAACCAGAATGATGTTACAATTTAAATAGTATAGTAGACTCATCTTATTGGTTCTCTTCAAAATTGCTCATTTAGTCCAGGTGGAAAAAGTGCACCTAGTTTTGTAATCCATTTCTTTTCTTTAGTATCTAACATTGTTTTATTAAATCCTGTTTTATTAAATTTAGTACCCTTGACCAAATCAATCACAGTAAAAGAAAATTTGGCAGTTATGTGTTTCAAAGTATGTTTGTACAAAGCATTGTTAATTTTTCTATTTTAAATGTTGCTCACGTGTTCAGAGATTCGTAATCTCAATGGACGAGATGTCTGGCCGACATAGAAAGACCCACAACTACATGTGGCCAGATAAACAAGCCAGTCACTGCTGCAATTCGCAAAAAATGGAATATCATAAACCCTTGAGCAATTCCTGCTAGTAAATTCTTTGGATTTTGTAATTTTGTCACAATTGCTGCAATGACCACAGGGGAAACACCCAACAAGAGGTTCCCCAGTCATGGTAGTTTGTGAAAAATGTACATTCCTTTCATTATGTGTATGTTTATAATGATTAAAACATGATGCCAGATTTTTTCCTTTGCGGAATGAAAATAAGCATCTATCCGGTAATATGTCTGATAATTTTGGTAGGCTTAGTAGGATGTTCCAGTTCCTCTGGACACTGTTGATGAGTACATCTGAGTTCCTAGCATATGTTGTTAAGAACCTGATCGGCTGTGTAGTCCCCTGATCCCTAGAGTTATAGGTTAACAAGTCCTGCCTAGATAAGGTGATGGCCCAATTGCTGGCCTGCAGAACATGTCCCATAGCATATCCCCTAGCTCAAAATCTGTTGGTGAGATCGCATCTGTGTTCTTGAAAGGTATCATCTTTGAAACAGATGCGCCTCATGTGTATAAATTGGGATTTGGGTATGTTTTTAACAATATGTGGTGGATGAAAGCTGGATGCATGTAGGACCGTGTTGTATTCAGGATATTTCCTGAACACCTGTGTACTTAGAGTGTCATCTGGTTGTCTTGTTATTAACACATCAAGAAAAGTTATTGTGTCAAGATGATAATTAGCAGTAAACTGTAAACCCCATTTATTGTCATTCAAATATGAGACAAATTCAGTTAAGTGCTCAACATCGGCCCTCCACACCATCCAGCAATCATCCAAATAACGTCTCCAGATATCAATTTCTGAAAGATATATGTTATGGCTGTTGTTATAAATAATGTGATCCTCAATATATGCCATAAAAACGTCCGCATAGATGGGAGCAAAAGATGCTCCCATTGCTGTACCTTTAATCTGCCAAAAACAGATGTCTTGATAAAAAAGATGTTATTAGTAAGGACATGCTCTGCAAGGCCAACAAGAAAAGAGTTGAAATCTGATTCATATAAATGTGCCTTATTGAGCCAATGTGTCAGGGCTTTCTAACCCACCTCATGTGGAATATTGGTATACAGAGGACTTACATCAAGTGTACACATCAGCCAACCCGGTTCCAACTGTGTATCTGATATAATATGTAAGAATTCAGTTGTATCCTGTAAGCGAGACCGAACATAGATTAGTAAAGGCTTGAGATATCTGGTCAAAAATAAAGATAACGGTTCAGTAAGATATCCACGGCCAGAGACTATTGGTCTACCTGGTGGGTGCATGGGATCCTTGTGTATTTTTGGAAGAAAATAAATATATTGGTTAGTGTGATCCTGAATAGTTAGTTGTTGAAAATCAGAAGTAGTTATGATGCCAGTATCTCTAGCATTAGTAAGGAACTCATCAATCATTTTTAGTTGTTCAATCATTTAACACACGATTGAACAACTAAAAACAACCAAGAAGATACAACATCCTTCTGAAGTTAAAAGTAGACCAATAAGTAACATTAGAAACTGTGAAAGCACACAAAATAGACACTACAAGGGGCCATAACATACAAAGAGATAGAGAATTATGACTGTTTTTTCTCTATAGGAAAAACTAACAGAACTGGGGTTACTCTGTTTTATTACAAAATGCAAATTTACTGAAAGATGTCAGCTCCATGAGTAAATGTACACAGAAGACAAGTGAAAGAAGGAAACATATCAGACAAAGGATGAAGTTGAACTACTTCTATACAGACCTATAGCTATTCAGTAGTTGCTACAAAACCAGGCTCTGTCAGCCTTTCTAGAGACCAA
The DNA here is from genome assembly GCF_019279795.1 of Protopterus annectens. Taxonomy (NCBI): domain Eukaryota; kingdom Metazoa; phylum Chordata; order Ceratodontiformes; family Protopteridae; genus Protopterus; species Protopterus annectens. The sequence goes on from NC_056728.1 coordinate 479,538,026, forward strand.
AAGCACCTCAAACTGGTTCCAACAGAAATGCCACTACATCCAGCATACAGCTTCCACCTCCAAGACACCCTGAAGGAATTTCAAGCAACACCCAATTTGAAAGACACAAGACAAAAGCAAGGAGAGTAGAAAGCCTTATGTTTATAAAGAAAGTCACTGTCTTGCACCTGAACAAAATTTTAAAGAAACACCACAAAAAAATAGAAATACAAATTCCTACTCACTACAACCACAGCCATCTTTTTAATTTAAGTCTTTTGGGTTTCTATATTTCTAATACCACAACACAGGAATCATGGACAACTCCATTCCCAAGTCAGAGCAACGTGTCATATGTTTTAGAAATGAAACTTCAATAGGCAAAATCAACATTTTTTGTGTGATTACTTGACCATTTAAACTAAGAAAAGCAAATAATGAACATTTAATTATTAAGCACTTACTTTCCGATGCGATATGTGGTGTGGTGGATGGTTTACACTCTTCCCGCCAAACAGTCAGTCAGAGCAGTACAGATCTAGGTCAGCAAGTTTGCGACCAGAGCGGGAAAGGGTAGGCAACTGCAGAAATGACGTTTATGTACCACAGACTGTTTTATTTCTTGAGCAAACCACAATGGAAATGCGGGATAGATAGAGCCAACCATGAATGGCAATGCAGGAGGGCAAGCAAGCAGCAAGCAACTATAAGGCTGAGCCGTGAATATAAAGAAGGTATTTAGCGTTTTTTTTTTTTTTTTTTTTTAAGTGCAAGGTGAGCTGCTTAGGACGGAAAACTGGTGAGGCACTCCACCCCCCCTTTCCCTATCGTTCTGGTGCCTATGATGCCAAGTCTTTCCTTAAAGAAGAATGCCAAAGTATTTTTTATTTTTTTTTTTAATAAAAAGAAAATTAATCTCCTGACCAGCCGGTTCCAGGAGGGGTGCAAGTGCACCCCCTTGCACCTGCCTGCGGGCACCCTTGCTGACAATACACAGGTTTTTCATTTATTTCTCATAGTGCTGCAATGGGCAGTCGAGCAGGGGGATCGGACAACCAGGAATCATTCTCAGAGCAGAGGGCGACTGAAATGCAAGTTTCAGCAGGAAGTGGGGAATTCACACACCTTGAAGAAGATGTGGCAGACAAAGAGCAAAGTTTAGTGTAGAGCATTTCATCTAAAGTTTTAACTCCTGGTGAGTTGTCCCTCCTTAACAAAGGGTTATTGTTTATCCCCACACACTGATGAAATATTATTAACTCAGTTATTGACTTAAAAATGTTTGCCAGATCTATTATGCTATGACTTATGTTTAAAGGTGAAGAACCCCAAAAGGATAAAAGGCAGTGAACTAAAAACAATAATATTTAATAGATGTAAGCCCTTTTGTGGTGTTCACCACCACTTCATCAGACATACAAAATAACAATAAAGCACATCTTTTATACACATTTAAAAAACTTTAAAAACAACTCAACCAATAAAAATATCCTATTCACAAAGCATCAGCCCTAAGGTTATCGACTCCTTAAAGGGCTATTACTAAAAAACTAAAGACACGGCTATTTTAAAGGTCTACACTTTAATACATGCTTTAAAGGTACAAATTAATTAAGCCCATAGCCACTATGCTCTTCCAGGCGCAAAGTCCACTGGAGTTCTACAAGTTCACTTCTATTAACACAATCCCCAAGTCTATTAGTATGTGCTATGACATGTAAAACTTAAAAAAGAAAAATATGCTTGTCCCCTTATGACAATGTGTGTTTTGCTAAAGCACTACAATCCAGCCCTTTCTTAGTACAGTAAACATGATTGCTTATTCTCTCTCTAAGGCAACGGTTGGTTTTGTCAACATAGAATTTAAAGCAGACCATACAATGTGCCACATACACCACATTCACGGTGTTACAGTCTGCCTGGACTCGTAGTTGCCACAGTTTACCAGTTCCTGGATGTTTGAAAAAATCTAGACTCATTTATAAAATACAGAATGCACAAGCCCCACACTTATGGATACCACCTAAGGAAGCTTCTAATGAAGTTGTAATGGTTGGATAACACAACTGTTGCTTAAGATTCTTCCGATTCCTATATACAAATTTAGGTTGTGGACCTACTATTTCCTGCGCTTTGTCATCCACCAATAATATTGACCAATTCTTATATATATATATATATATATATATATATATATATATATATATATATATATATATATAAAACTGTGTAGGATGTTATCAGACTTTAGTGTGTATAAAAAGGTTTAATTGGATGTAGTGGAAACTATGAAGAAACATATTTTTTAAACTTTGCACGAATGTATGTGTATGGGACTGTTGACAAAAGAATTGTTTGATTATTTTATTGTTGAGCAACCATGAGTTCCACGGCTACAAGGTTTACCAAAAATCCACAAAAATCCCACCCCCCTTTCAGACCGATAGTTGCTAGGGGGGGGTGGGTGGCTGACCAAGCCCATTTCTATATATTTGGATACACAATTGAAATTAGTACTAAATTAATATCCAATAGTACTTAGGGATACTGACAATTTTCTGAGATCTTTTTTCGATCACAAATGGACCGGATAGAATTAGCTTTGATATATTAGTAACATTTGACGTGGTCTCCCTTTTCACTTGTATCCCTAACGACGTTGGTATCAACATGGTTAGAGCAACCCTCTTTAGATTTGGGAAATTTACTATTTCACATGTGGATTTACTCTGCATGTTGTTGAAATTGGTCTTGGAACACAATTTTTTTTTGTTCAAGGATACCTTTTATTGGCAGGTGGCTGGTGTTGCCATGGGCACCAGTTGTGCCAATTCATATGCCGACCTTGTCATGATGGAGTGGGAACATCAACATATTTTGAGTAGATTGGAGACAAATGTATCCTTCTATAGACGGTTTGTCGAGTATCTTTTTATAGGCTGGCGAGGCGATGGTGTAACACTTCATAGGTTTTTTCAACAATTAAATGCCAGCAATGATTTTCTACGTTTTACCATGAGTCGTTCTGTAAACAATGTAAATTTTTTGGATGTGAAATTTTACCGGAAAGGGGATGGTTTTAGTACTAAGTTACATCGTAAGGATTGCTGCAGCCCTAATTTTTACATAGGGATAGTATGCACCCTCAGCAGATTTTTAACAACATACTGGTGGGACATGCCATGAGGATATCTAGACTATCATGTGAGGATGCTCATCTATCTAATGAGTTACAACATTTGAAGGATGCATTTATAAGTAGAGGATATAGCTAGGTACAAGTTTATCAAGCATATAGGAAAGTGCAGAGTGAGAGGGCTGGACATGCCAAACCATATTATTCTGAGAGAGTTTGTGATAATATTGCGAAGGTTAAAATGGTTAGCTCTACACCTTTGGTTTTATCATTTACCCAAGATATAGGCCAGATCAGAAATATTATATATAAAAATTGGCCAATATTATTGGTAGATGACAAAACACAGGAAGTAGTAGGTTCACAACTTAAATTTGTATATAGGAATCGGAAGAATCTTAAGCAACAGTTGTGTTATCCAACCATTACAACTTCGTTAGTAGCTTCCTTAGGTGGTACCCATAAGTGTGGGGCTTGTGCATTCTGTATTTTTATAGATGAGTCTAGATTTTTCAAACATCCAGTAACTGGTAAACTGTGGCAACTATGAGTCAAGGCAGACTGTAACACCGTTAACGTGGTGTATGTGGCATACTGTATGGTCTGCTTTAAATTCTATGCTGGCAAAACCAACCGTTGCCTTAGGGAGAGATTAAGGAATCATGTTTACTGTACTAAGAAAGGGCTGGATTGTAGTGTTTTAGCGAAGCATACATTGTCACAGGGGACAAGCATATTTTTTTTTTTCAAGAATGGATTTTGTGCATGGGAGCGCATAGGGGCTATGGGCTTAATGAATTTATACCTTTAAAGCCTGTTTTAAAGTGTTGACCTTTAAAATAGCCGTGTCTTTAGTTTTTTAGTAATAGCCCTTTAAGGAGTCGATAACCTTAGGGCTGATGCTTTGTGAATAGGACATTTTTATTGGTTGACTTGTTTTTAAAGTTTTTTAAATGCGGATAAAAGATGCGCATTATTGTTATTTTGTATGTCTGATGAAGTGGTGGTAAACACCACGAAAGCGCTTACATCTATTAAATATTATTGTTTTTATTTCACAGCCTTTTGTCCTTTCGGGGTTCTTCATTTTGAGTCTGCTTTTTTGTGGTCTTCACTCGCTATCTATTGGGACTGTGGTTTCTTTATGTTTAAAGGTGACGATGTTGTTTATCTTGATGTTTTTAAGAAACCTAGTATGTTACAGTTAATCAATCATCCCATGATTGAAGCATTTTGTAAAATGTATAAACATGATTTTTATAGTGTTAGGGATTTGGTTAAAAGTTCAAATTTGAATTTGATTGAGAAAGAAGCATTAGAGGCTCAGATGTTGTTATGGACTGGTCTTTCTACATTGGGTCAATATGTAATATGTTGCGTGATACTAAAGCATGCAAAATGATTGATATAAGTACTGTTAACAGGACATTTTGAGAGTTAGAGATTTTTTGTATGATATGTTAATGTGCAGTAGTATCATTGCCTGAATTGTTTAAATATTTTGTGAAAGATAAACCGACTATTCCGAAGTTGTATGGACTTCCCAAAGTCCACAAACATTTTGCACAACCTCCATTCTGTCCGATATTATCTGGACGTGGGTGGTGCACTGAGTCATTATCTATTTATATAGAGAAATGTTTAGAACCTATTCAAGGTTAAAACAAACACATTTTGAAAGACTCAAAACAATTTTTACAAGATTTATTTATGTCTGTAGAACAAGAACAGAGCCCCATGGATGGTTTGCTATTAGTAACCATGGATGCATGCTCACTGTTCATCGTCATACCGAATTCCACAGGTATTGACATGGTGCGTGAGTTATTTATTAGAACACAAGACACAGGCCAACCTGAACACAGATTTGATGTGTTCTTTGTTAGAAATTGTTTTAGAAAAAAACATGTTTATGTTTGATCAGCAGTTGTATTTGTAAACTGAAGGAGTCACCATGGGTACTTCAAGTGACGAATAGTTATGCAAATTTAGTTATGGCTCAATAGGAGAACAACACCATTTTGAGTTCAGAGATTGGACAGCGCATGTTTTTTTATAGGTTTGTCGATGATCTTTTTTATTATGGGATGGTAGTAGGATTGATTTTGAATCATTTGTGGGGTATATTAATAGCAGTATGCCTTTTCTAAGATTTGAAGTGAAAACAGTGTTTGAAGTGGACTTTTTGGACATCAAGATATTTAGGAAGTCAAGTGAATTATTTAGTACCACACTTCACCATAAGGGATGTACCAGAAATAATTTATTACATAGAAGAAGCATGCACCTAGGGCATGTTTTCAAGAACATTGTCAAGGGGTAGGGCGTGCGTATATCCAGGTTGAATCCAGAATATCCCACATTTGAGGTAGATTTGACTGTGTTGAGAGACAGGTTTCTTGATAGAGGCTAAAACAGATGTGAGCTTGACAGCACTTTTAACTTTCAGGGAAACCCCATGGATGTGAAGCTAGACTGTGATAGTGAATGACAGGGCATCAGCTGAAATGGACCTGAGTAAGCATTGCTTTGTATTAGCTGTGAGTTATATTCACTTATGCATCTGAAGAAGTCTGTGTAGACGAAAACTTACTTGTGGATATAAGCATTTATGTTTCATCGTTGTGGTGTGCTAACTCTGAGTAAACCTGTGTGCTGTACTTCGTTGGGCTTTTTGTGCTGCATTTTACTGTTTTGGTTTTACTGTTCAGCACTTGCTTTCATTTGCTTTGGTTTTGACCTTTTATAATGTGGAGCAAATGGGCAAAACGTAGAGCACCAACTACTTTAACTATTAAGCTCACAAATGGTTAAAACTGTTGATTCTTTACACGGATTTCTGTTGATGAATTAGCATGATTCAATACTAACATTGAAATGTATTAAAAACTTTCTTAACAGTGGATATGTGTGACAGAACCTATATGGAAATGTGTGCAACATGGATGCTTTAAGAGTCAAAATGAAGAACATGTCTCATAAAGAGTTACAGCTGAGAGGTATACACGCACATACACCTGCACACTTAAAATAACCAAGATTTGGCCCAGTGCATTCTTCATTTCGCCTTCTTATACTTTTACTCTTGGGCAATAGTCATTCGGCATTTAGCTTGATGCTAGATAAAAACAGCACTGTTTAAGTCATTTGCAAGCCTTTTTGATTCTCCGTTGGCTGGCCTCTCCATTTACAAAACATTGAACTAGATGTGTAAGTAGTGAGTTCCTCTTCTGTATACGTCTGATTTTCTGTTGTAATTAGCTGCTATACCATATATAAACTCTTAGCATTCAGCTATGTCTACGTGTAGTGCTGTGAACTGTGGGTAAATGTTTTACAACAGTCAAGGGTGCAAGTGGTTGGTGTGACACAGCAAGATGCAGAGGACAGGAAGAAATGGAAATAGATGATCCGCTGTGGCAACCCCTAACGGGAGCAGCCAAAAGAGATGAAGAAGAGGAGTGTCAGAATGAACACAGCCTTTGTCCAGTCTAGTTAATGGATAATAAATCATTCTGACTACCTGCTCACTACTAAGGTCAGTGCATTAAATCAGTAGGTCAAAAGTGCAATCAATCAGCCAATGTTTCTACAGAAGTGTTATTATTTCAGTCTGCCTCAAAACAACGTTGTTGATTCTCTGGCTATCACTAGAAAATGATCGAACATTTTACTTGTAATTTTAGGACAGTGACTTCACTGTCACTGCTTAAACAGTGCTTCTAGTGTTCTATGTGCTGCCCTGAAAGTGATTATGGCTAGTAGTACCAAATCATATGCTTCAGTGCAAAATAATTACCCTTTCCTGTGGTGAACAGGTGCCCAGCTTGCCTGAATATTACTGATTCTCACCACATTGATACCTTATATTTAATTCCACAGTACTAGGCTTATTACTCAAGTACTACCTGTGATGTTTGTTTTAAAAAGAATCATTCCAAATAACCATATGAAGTCTCACCAGCTAATAGTCTGAAGGCTATTATGTCTGTACTCAGTCTAATAAGCTTCCTTGTTATAGCATACCTACCTTAGCTACAGTATGGGCACAGCATATGGCTCAAAATAGTACAACATCCTGCTGTCTACAAGCTGAAGCTTCCTTGGTCTACCTGGGATAGTTACAAGGTAACAAACTCATAACCAAGTGAACACTCAAAATCTGAAGGCATAGCCCTCTAGGACAAACCCCAACTTTTTCAGAAAAAAAAAGAAAAAATATTCTACATTGACATTACCTGCCTAAGCAAACAGAGATTTTACTACTTTCTTCATGGTGCTGGATCTAATTCTGACTCACCACTGATGAATACTGTCATACATGATGCACCTTGTCCCTCTCCAGTTAGACAAAACTAGACTTAAGGTTATGCACAGGGCCGGTGTTAGCATTTTGGGGGCCCCCAGCAAATGTCAAGTTGGGGGCCCCTTATGCATTTCTAGTATAAGTATCATCCTGTCAATGCCACACCTAAGAAATTTTTTAGTTTCTACTGCAAACCTTTAGGAGTAGTACGCACAGACAGACCTTAGCTACAAGCTGTTACATCACAATAGGCCTATATACTACACTTTGTTGACCTGTCTAACAAAGGGACACTTACAGTTACTGGCATTTAGTTGCAACAAAGATACATTACAACAACTATATGTGCAGGTCTGGCCTTAAATGAAGTGATGACTAAGCCTACTGTTTCAACACCCCCCACACACCCTCCAGTCCTCTCCTCTCCTCTGACCCCCCCCCCCTTTTGGACTCCCCATACCATGCACATTACTTTTTTCACATTTTGCCTTACTCTCAGCGTTTTCAAGAAGCCAGAACTTTCTCTTGCTCTGAAGTGCATTTTTAAGTTGTTTTTTTTTTCTTTTTACAGAAAGTTTTCATCCAATAATGGCTTGAACACAAATTATTATTAAGGAAAGAAATTCACTGTTGTTGTTCAGCTTTAGTTTTCTTTGCATCCTTTCAGCACACCTTTCCCGACCAAGACAGCACAGTAATAACCATTAAGGAAATAACTCAATTAAGCTGGTGCCCCCATAGTCATAGGGGTTATATATGTGCCCTGGGATGCATTTTAGAGGATTTTTTCAGTATATTACTCCAATGGTGGCCTAAACAAAAATCATGAAAAACAAAATACTTTCAGTCTTATTTTTTTCTTTCAAGGAATACATAAGTTGTGCCCAAGGCTTAATGTTCAAAGCTGACAAAATAGTAACTCACAATAAACTAACAAGCCAGTTGTGGGAATACATAGGTCTTATCTGGGAATACTGCCTCCTTCCCTAACCCCCACAAAAGACAGTCACTGCCTATATATCCCTATGGTGTTAGACAAGGATGAAAGTAGATGTTTAAATTGCCATAGTCGTATATTTCAAGTGACTGCTGATATATGTATACATAGCATGCTTCCTCAGTCCTAACCCTCAAAGTCAGCCCCATGTATATGTGCCTGAAGCGTGATTGTGAGAATGATTTCTGTAATATATTCTAATTTGTTGACTTACCCAACAATGCTGAGATATGACCCTTTTAGGATAAAGCTAATAACAGCCTTTGGTTTCAGCCACACCCATTCTAAAACCAGCCCTGCTCAATCAAATGTGTATGAATGTTGATCTTAGACAGTACACCACCCCTACACAAGCTATAGTAACCTCCTTTTTACACCTCTGAGGTCTGTGAGAAAAGTAAATAAACAATGACCACACTGTCCTCAGCTCAAACACTAGCTATAATGACTTCATTTGCACACCTCTAAGGTTTGACTGTGATGAAAATTAAAGTTGTAATAACCACACAATCCCCAGACCCCCAGCAGCTTTCTGTACATACACATTTGATTGAGCAGGGCTGGTTTTAGAATGGGTGCGGCTGAAACCAAAGGCTATTATCAGCTTTATCCTAAAAGGGTCATATCTCAGCATTGTTGGGTAAGTCACTTATTTACCTCATTGAGGGGTAATGCATACCTGTCACGGTCCCTGATTTCACAGACCTTACCTGATGTTGTTCATACTTCTGCTTTCTCCTTCACAAAAGGTTTGATTTGCTGGTAAATCATTCAAGATTACAAACAGTCAATAAATCCAGACATCTGAGTTTTATACTTATTGTCCAAAAATACGTGTTGATGCAAAAGGAGTTATTCTACTAACTTTTTAAGTGCATTAGAGTAATAGTTAAAATGTAGTCCTGATTTTGAGCTTTTAGCATTGTTGCCTCACAGCAAGATGTTCTCCGGTTTGATCCTCGGCTGGGGTGCCTTCTGTGCGGAGTCTGCATGTCCTCCCTGTGGTCGCGTGGGTTTCCTCCGGGTGCTCCGGTTTCCTCCCACATCCCAAAGACATGCAGTAGGTGGATTTTACACTCTAAATTGGCCCTAGGTGTGAGTGCTTGTGTGTGTGTACCTTCTGAGGAAGGTTGGGTGCCGGGCTGGCAACTCGACACTGTAAAACTCCACTGCCAATCTTGAGCAGACAGGTGATCCGCTGTGGCAACCCCTAACCGGGAAAAGCCGAAAGAAGAAGAAGATTCTATTATTTTTAGGATTGCACTTCATTCTTAAGCAAATAATTTGAGAGTTATAGTATCTGGTGTTCTGGTATTATTTATAAAACTCCCTGAAAGAGAAAACCATCCCTGGTGATCAGAAGCATCAGCTCTTCTTAAAATCCAAACTTTGCACTGAGATCAGTCACTCTGGGCTGCTGATCTCTCTAGTGCTTACCTTGGTCACTCTGGGCTGCTAATCCCTCTTGTGCTTACCTTGGTCACTCTGGGCTGCTAATCCCTCTTGTGCTTACCTTGGTCACTCTGGGCTGCTGATCTCTCTAGTGCTTACCTTGGTCACTCTGGGCTGCTAATCCCTCTTGTGCTTACCTTGGTCACTCTGGGCTGCTAATCCCTCTTGTGCTTACCTTGGTCACTCTGGGCTGCTGATCTCTCTAGTGCTTACCTTGGTCACTCTGGGCTGCTAATCCCTCTTGTGCTTACCTTGGTCACTCTGGGCTGCTAATCCCTCTTGTGCTTATTTTGGTCACTCTGGGCTGCTGATCTCTATAGTACTTACCTTGGTCATGTCCATTATCAGCTTCATCCTAACAGGGTCATATCACAGCCCTGTTCAGCTTAAAGAGCATAATTAGTAAATGAATACATTTTTTCTTCCTCATTTTTCCCCAACCAGCAGGAGCTTTTGTGGGCCCCCCCCACACACAGTCAAGGATGATTAAGGGGGGCCGTCTGCAGCTACAGGTATAGTAGGGACCTAAAGCTGGCTATGTAGTTAGTTTTAGTGGAGAAAATGTCCAACAGCAGGATGTCAGTGATAAAATATTTAATTAATTCTGATGCCTGTTAGTTGACAAAACACTGTTAATACAATCAGAAATATCTTTGAATTTTAAAGGAGGTATAAATAAGAGTTATTATCCATGTGGTTTATTACGTATACAAGAATGCTGTACTAGCTTTTGTTGGTTTGACAGGCATGTAACAAAATATCAGGGTAAGAACTTGCTGTGGTTGTGGGCCCCCTGGGAACAGGGGCCCCCAGCGACCGCAGAGTTCGCTGGTGCCTAAAGCCGGCTATGGTTATGCATATACATTTTCAAAGCTTCTGCAATGAAATGGAGTAACTCCATGGTACAGCGAATGAACACCAACCAGATATTCTTGCACTTTAAGCAACCTAGCTGAAATTTCACCTTGCTGATACTGAAATAGCATGCAGCGACTACACCTTATCTTGGGAAAAAATGTAGAGTCAAAGGTGTAGTTGAGCAGTGGTGCTCAGCAAAGAAGATGCAAATAATTCTGTTGTAGTCCACTGACTATTACAGTCACATTGGTCCCCAGGAGAACCTAAAACTGGTCAGTTGATATATTCCTCTGGGTTTTATTCAATTACTACTAGATGATACACACAGGTGGATCACCTGTACCCTTTACTAAGTCAGACTCTTATCTCATACAGCTGTCAGTTTCTGTGGACAAACACAAGCCATTGTACAACCCATAAAGACTGAGTAGGACACCGGACAAAAAGCAATACTATGTTATGGATCCTAGCAATTTTCTTTCTAGCACATTAAAGTTTTGGGAACACTAACGTTCTTGCTATCTGTACTGCGGAACCACTAGCTGAAGTTCCCACAACAATATGCGAAGAGTTGCTGGTACTCACACTGAATAACTCACCTCCTTAGTGATCTTACAATGTAAACAAACCCACAGATTACAAACATTCTTAAATGTTAAGAGCAGGAAATATTTCTGTCTTGAAACCTACAATGCGATGATCCTAAACAAAGACTACAGCCCTCTTGATAGCGTACTTTCCTGAGACATAGCAGTTGTTTATGTCAATGTCATCAATAGTGGCATAATCACTGAAGTGATTTCCCTCAAAAAATTAAGAATACTCAGCACAATCAGCAAATTCAGAGAAGAAGTGCTCCTACATGCACTTTGTTTCTTAAACAGTCGCCAGTACTACGTTTTAATCCAAAGCTATCTCAGAGAATTGCTTAGTAGTTTCTTAACACATACTGCATACTGTAGCAAATAAATGACCGCCATGGTAGCCAGGTTTTGGCAGTAAGCCAAACAGTCAGAAACCAGGAATCGCCATGCTAACAACTGGGTCCATCCTTCTATCGGACTGCAGAATGTACATCTTTCCCAGTTGCAGACGTTCTCAGAGGTGTTGGAGATGCATATTATCAACAGAGGAGTTGGAGAGAGTATCATTGCCAACAGAGACAGCAGCACAGAAGAAGGAAAAGCCTGACTAGGAGCTAGAATACCAGCAAGTAAAGAAAAGCCATTGGAAAGGATAGCTGTTCCAGCTACTGGTGTAAGGAGACAGATAAGGATAGAACAAGTGATAGCATGATAATGGAAGGAGAAATTGTCTGCAGAAAGATTATTAGGTGTTTCTAACTGTATATTCCAAATGCTGCAACCCTGAATGAGTAAAGGCATAAGTGTTTATGGTATAACTGCATTCAGTGTTACTGAGACTAATAGAATTATGGATAGATAACCTCCTGGCTTTCTTGGCTTTGCTTCCTGTCATTCACATCAATGGCCAGTTCTGATTGCTATTCTTCAGCTGTTGGTTTCCTGAGTGCTGTCATGGAAATGCAGAAAAGAAGACTATTTTTCTTTTGAAGTTTTGTTTTGCTTAATCTTATATATTACTTATGTCCATAATCCACAACCCCTTTTTCTCATTTTTGCACATGGGGTTAGGGTGCCACTTCAAGAGTGACATTCAACTAGAGGCAATCCTTACACTGTTGGGTGACTAGCCCTGCTGCAGTTGCTCTTCCACACCACACACATACCTGTGGCCAATTTAGAGTATGTAGTCCACCTACTGTATGTCTTTGGAATGTGGGAAGAAACCAGAGCACCTGTAGGAAACTCACACAAACACAGAGGGGACATGCAGACTCTGCACAGAAGGCACCTGAGCCAAGAATCAAACCTAGAAACATCTTGCTCTGAGGCAACAGTGCTGTGCCACTGTGCCTACTGTGAAATATATGAAAGACTGTGACAGGAAATCAGCATAATCAGATAGTGTGACTTCAGCACTAATATGTGCTGAGAGACCAGTTGGCATAACGGGAAATGTCTTTGCTTCCCATACATGAAGTACAAGGTTTGATCCTGACCTCTCTTCACAGTTTCATAGATTGAAGAAATATCTTTAATACAGATAGGTTTGGCATAATGGTTAAAGTCTTCCCCTCATAGACACAAAGTAGAGGATTTGATTATGTCCTTGGCTTATTGGCTAGGCTTAAAATGTAGCACAAAAATGAAGTCCTCTGCAGGTATGACTGGTGCAAGGCAAAAGGCCAACAAAACATGAAAAAATAGCCAGCACCAGACGTCAGTGTATGAAAACGGCATGAACTGTAACGTTTAACACATAAGATTTATTTAGATAAATAAATCCCAGACCGGTTTCAGCCCTAAGGCTTTCATCAGTGGGAGAAAATATTAATCACATAGGTAGTTCACCATACATAGTTATAAGGTAAGCTCTCCAATTAGAATTCTTCCCTTCGCTCAGATGGTTTCCTGTGTGAAAAAAATATAAAAAAATATATGAAAAGAACAATATACATTCAACATAATTAATGCAAAAGTAATAATAATACAAAATATATTCATAAATGATCATTCAAACCAGGCGAAAACAAACCACCCAGTGTGATGATCCAATACTTCTATTTCTTATTAAGAATTGAATGCCATCCCTGTTTATTGGATCTGTCGTCATGGACCTTGTCAATAATCGTAAAATGAAATCTGGCAGAGCTGTGGTGTAGACAATGTCTGTATAAAGCGTTGGTGTCCCTTTTGATATGCATATCACTACGATGTTCGGACATTCGCATTCTGAGAAGTCGTGATTTCTGTCTGACATAGAAAGCAGCACATGTACATGTCGCAAGATACACAACCCAATTACTGTTACAGTTCCCAAAAAATTTCATGTCATATACACGATTTGTGTTTCTACTAGAAAACTGTTTGGATGTAAAAATATATGGACAAGAAGAACAATGTCCACAACTGTATGTACCGCAAAGCCTATCCCCCGTCATGGTCAGTTGGTGGCATGCCATGCCCCTGGAACTCACTCTTTTGTAATGGGAGAAGAAGAAACCTAATGTTTTGCCTCTTCTGTATCCATACTGACAAGTCTGTCCCAAAAGAGATGTCAATTGATCATTGGCACAAAGAATATTCCAATGTTTGGAAATAATATTTTTGATGATTTTAATATTGCGCCCATATGTGGTAATTAGTCTAATGGTATCCACCTGTTCAGCTTGGCTTTTCTCCCTATAAGTCAAGAGTGATGTTCTGTCTGAGTTGGATGACACTTTCCTGGCACCCTGGATGTCAAATTCTCTGTAGCCCCTAGCTCTAAACCTGCCTTCCAAGTCATGCTGACATTCCATATAGTCTGTTTCAGAGAAACAAATCCTTCTAATTCTGAGGAACTGGGATTAGGGGATATTCCAGATGATGTGGCTGGGATGCATGCTAGTGACATGTAACAAGTTGTTATACTGAGGGTATTTGCGAAATGTTTTAGTTTTTAATGTATCATCTGGATTATGAGTGATAGTAACATCCAGAAAATTAATCTCACATAAATTACAAGTCAATGTAATTTCAATACCCCATTTGTTCTGGTTCAAATATTGTACAAACTCCAATAGATATTGTTGATCAGAACGCCAGACCAGCCAACAATCATCCAGATATCTGTGCCAAACATCCAGTTCCTCTATATAAATGTTGTGTGTGGGATCATAGATCAATTGTTCCTTAATGTATCCCATAAAGAGGTCTGCATAAATGGGAGCAAAAGATGCTCCCATAGCAGTACCCCTAGTTTGCCAAAAGCATTCTCCCTGAAAATGGAATACATTTTTATCCAAGACATGCTCAGTCATGCAGACCAAAAGTGTGTTGAATACCACCAGCTATAACTGGGTTCTATCTAGCCAATATTTAAGGGCTTCTAGTCCTGCCCAGTGTGGTATGTTGGTGTACAGGGCCTTGACATCCAGAGTATACAGCAACCATCCTGGTTCAAGTTGGGTATCTGAAACCAGTTGTAAAAACTGAGGGGTGTCTTGTATCCTGGCTCGAATCATACTGAGTAATGGTTTGAGATATACTGTCAAAAATTTGGATAAGGGTTCAGTTAGAGAGCAGAAACAATTGGTCGTCCAGGGGGTTTGTTGAGGGATTTGTGTATCCTGGGTTTGAGGTAAAGTATTTTTTTTGTGGAGGTAAAGTATTTGTTTTTGTGGATCCTTCACTGTAAGATGTGTCTTGACAGATTCAGATATAATACCTTCTGAAGCTGCCAGACTCAAAAACTTGTCAATTTCTTGCTTAAAATTAGGCGTAGGGTCAATGGGCATCTTCATGTAATGGAAAGGGTTGGCCAATTGTTCATTTCCCTCCCCCAGATAATAATCTGTGTCCATGATAACAGTAGCCCCACCCTTATAATGACAATGTTTTTGTTATCTCTTAGTTCTTTTAGTGCCATTTGCTCAGCATTGGACAAATTGTGTTTCAAAGTAAAAGAATGACCCAAATTATTTATTTATTTATTTACATTTGTTGACTGGTAGTGTCCGACTGGACGTAGGTCCATTTTCAGCAGAGGCCCAGGGAGAAAAGCTCTACAGTTAAAATAAACAGATCGTAGTTACATTGGATTACATAGCGATTAATAATTTGATAGCAATTAATTACAAACATATTTACAGATGAAGAACATAGTATGTCAGTAGACAACTAGAATCTTTATCTGAAAAGTACATAACAGACATTAACAAATGTTACAATAAGAAGTTCCTGCTGTAAAATAAGTACTAGGCTTATGAGCATCTGAGCTTGCTACAATCAAGGTAGTTATGGGGTGGAAAGAAAGGTAGTGGTTGGAAGGGGTGGGTGATATTAGAGTGGGAGTTGCAAGGGCATAGCCAGCATGTTTTTAGGTGCACTTTTAGTAAAGTTTTGAAGTGGGTGCATGATGGTACGGAGGTAATTGTGGGTGGGAGGGAATTCCATAATTTGGCTATGGCGCAAGAGAATAGTGCTTCACCAGCAGAGTTTTTGGCTTTAGTGATCTGCAAGTAATTTTTGTTGCTGGATCTTAGTGGTCTGGTGGTGCGATAGGGTTGGAGTAGATTCTGGAGGGATAGGACATTTAGTAGATAGTTTACTAGTTTGTGAGCGAGTGAGAGTTGATATCATTGAAGGAGGTGAGGGAGTTCAAGCCAGCCCAGTTCAGCAAGTGAGAGACAGTGGTGACTATGGTAGGATGCCCCTGTGGCGAAATTGGCGATTTTGTTGTAGCAGGTCTCTAGCTTGTTTAGATCGCATTGCCTTAGGATGGTATATATTGGAGAGGCATAAAGTAGGGTGGAGATAAGGTGAGAATTTGCTATTGAAATCTTTGCTGCTTTGGTGAGAAGTTGCTTATTTCTGTATAACGCTCCTAGTTTTTTGTGGAATTTTTTTATGGTCATGGATATGTGAATGTCAAATTTTAGTTTATTGTCTGTTTCCACTCCTGCCAATTTGGTGTGTTCAGTTGGGTATACAGTGGTGTTGTCTTTTGCTGTGATGTTAAAGTGAGAGTTGTTTTGAGTATGTTTGGTGGGTTGGAAGATGAGTAGTTTAGTTTTGTTTGGGTTGAGTATTAATTGGGCATCGGATAACCAAATTTCAACAGAGGAAAAGGCTTCCTGTGTGACTTTTTGCAGTTTGGGTAGGGACTGGGCTGAGCAGATGATGGTTGAGTCATCTGCGTATTGTATGAATGTGCCATGTTTGGTGGCAGAGGCTAGATTATTGGTGAAAACAGAGAAGAGTAGGGGTCCAAGGATGGATCCTTGGGGAACCCGTATAGAGACAGATAGTTGGGTAGATATGTCATTCTGCCATACAATGGATTGTTGGTGGTCAGACAGTTAACTCTGAAACCAGTTGATGACTGATTGAGAGAAGGATAAGTTACTGAGGACAGGTATGAGTTGTTTGTGTGGGACCATGTCAAATGCTTTAGATAGGTCTAGGAAAGTAGCAGAGGAGAGATAGCCATTGTTTTTATGCTGAAGGATAGTGTTAGTAAAGATGAGTAAGGCAGTGGTGGTGCTATGGTTTGGTCAGAAAATATGCTGAGTACTGGAAAGGAGGTTGCTAGTAAGGAGGTAGTCTGAGACTTGAGAGTGTATGCATCTCTCTAGTATTTTGGAGAGTGGAGAGAGAATAGCTATGGGGCGGTAATTGGTTAGTTCTATGGAGGGGCCGTCTTTGTGGAGGGGAATTATATGTGATACTTTCCACAGTGTGGGAACATAACTTTTTGACAGAGATCGGTTAATCAAGATGGATACTGGGTAGGCCAGAGCATCAGCTGCGATTTGTAGGTATTCACTTGGGTGGTTGTCTGCTGCTAATGTGGTGGGCTTAAGTTTAGTTAAGAGTTTTTTATGTTGGAGGTAGGTACAGGAGAAAAAGAGAAGGCAGTGGGGAGATTACTAGTTGAAGGTGTGGGTTGGAGGGGAGGGGGGTTGTGTTGTTTAGCTAGTGATAGTATGGTTTGTGTGAAGTGTGTGTTGAATGAGGTAGCAATATTTTTGGAGGCGTGAGGGATGTTAGGAGGAGGGGTACTGACTTTACCTGGGTGGATGATGGAGTTTATGAAGGACCAGAATTGTTTGGGGCTGTGTTGGGAGGAGTCTAGGGCAGACTGGTAGTATTGGAATTTGTCCTGTTTTATTAGCTTTTTGACTCTATTGTGTAGTTCTAGGAATTTCTGTCTAGTTGAGGGGGTTTTGGTTTTGCGCCAGTGCTCCCAGGCTTTATCCCTGTTTTTCATTTCTGACAGTGGTTTTCTGTAGCCATGGGGAGGGTTGTGCTTTGGTTCTGGAAAGTCTTATGGGGGCATGGTAATTAAGGATGCTCAGGAAGGTAGTATTAAAAAATTAAACTGCGTCATCAAGACTGAGATACTTTAGAGGATGCCAGTTACATTCTTTGAGGGATAAGATGAATGTGAGTTGGTTAAGTTTAGTTTTTTTATGTATTTGATGGTAGATGACAGGTTTAGCTTGGTATAGGTATTTTTTGAGTAGGAATGTTGGGGAGTGATCACTGAGGCTATCTGATAAGCAGCCTGTTATATATGACTGGGGCTCTTACTGACTAGTATCCAATCCAGGGTAGTGTACTTGCTGGAGTTTTTATTTATCCTGATTGGTGACTGGACTAGTTGGGTGAAGCCATGAAGGTTTACATGATGTGTTGGATGGTTTCCAGAACAAGATTGCCAGTCAATATTGAAATCACCTAAAATTATAGTTTCTTGGGGGAGATGGTGGGTAGACCAGCTGAGAAGGTTTTCTAGTGGAGGGATGTTTTGGCGAGGTGGGAAGTAGCATCCAATTATGTTGATGGTTTTATTTTGTTTTATTTTGTGGTTGGTATATATTATTTCTTCATTGCCTATTTGTGGAGCTGATGATTTTAAGATCTGGATGTTTAGATGCTGTTTAAATATTATAGCTACACTGCCTCCTTTCTTGTTTAGCCAGTCTACACTTAGTATGCCGTAACCGGTAGGGAGTATTTGCTCACTGGTAATGTGAGGTTTTAGCCAGATTTAAGTCAGGATGACTATATCTGGGAAGTACAAGTCTATGGTGGCATGGAGTTCATGGACTTTGTTGGATATACTTCTAATATTTAGGCTTAGTAGAAGGAAGTCACTTGGCTTTCTATTGGCTGTGATATGGGAGAAGTTGTGGTTTCTAGTCTGATTATGAGGACTGGGGTTGGAGATGGTAGGGCCAGGGTTGGGGTGGATGTCTCCACTTAGGGCTAGTTTTGATATGCATGAGGTTATTAGTTTTCTCAGTTTTTGAATGTGTTTGTTTATTAGGGAAACTTTATGATTGTGCTCTGTGGGTAATAGGTATGGTGAGAGGGTTACTATGTTAAGTTGTAGGGATGCTTTATGTTTCAGTAATATAGTTGGTAGAATATGTGGGGGGTGCATAGGGATGGTTCTCGAGTTGGTGGGAGGGGAGCTGATTGAAGGTGAGACATGAGTGGTGGTGTGAGTAGTAGTACAGTGGTAGTGGTTGAGTGGGGGGAATGATGGAGCTTTGGTAGGATGTAAGATATGCAAGGAGAGTGCATGCAGTGAGCATAGGTAAGGTATGCTTGTACATGATAGTTGAGGAGGTGTGATATTAGTGGGAAGATGGAGGAAGTAGTGTTGGGTTAGCACTGTGGTTGGCTATTGGAAAGATGGGAGGGGTTTGTGAGTGTAATAAAGGTACGACCACTGGGGGCGTGAGGGAATAGGGGGCAGGGTGGGGAGCAAAGCGGGTAGAGACCCTGTTAGTAGCTCTTATGAGGGGGCTGGAAACAATCAGGTAACAGAGTAAATTGATAAATGAACATATAATAGCGACAAAGGGTGGTTGTAGTTTTAAAAATGGTGCCTGCCACAGGTAATGTTTATTAACTTTGGGATTGGCTTAAGGTAATAAACAGGGAAGGGGAGGGGAGAACAAGGGTGTGAGCAGGCAGTATCTTTTGTACTGCTGCTAATGAGCCAAAGCAAAGACAAGTTTATGTTTAAGAAACAATCAGAATTGACCAAGGACTCCTCTGAAACTGTAAGTCATTTCTTAACCATTTCTCAGGTGGAAAAACAGGATAACCTTGTATCAGTAGGCTACTGTGGTCTCAGTTTAAATTAACAAACACTCAGTATTGATCAGTTATGGATACTATTTGCTAACAGAAGGGAATAAGAGAGAAAGTGGAAGATGTGTGTGTGTGTGTGTGTGTGTGTGTGTGTGTGTGTGTGTGTGTGTGTGTGTGTATCTGTGTGTGTGTGGGGGGGGATGCTTACAAGCCAAAGCAGAGTGCTCTCCAGTGCAAAATGAAGATTGGCTCAAACAGGTAGACACATACTCAAAGTTAACTGTAGCTGTTTGCAGACAGTTCAGACCCGGACTGCGCTTTTCCTACAAGAATGTTAAAGGTGGTACCACAGTTGAATACTTAAGAGTGGTGTTAGGTCTAGAAAAGAAGAGTACAGAGAGGAGTAAGCACTTTTGAGATGGTAAATATATATTATAAAGATTATAAAAAACACACTGAGCAAATAGCTACCACAAGCAGGACAATGTCTTGAACCAACTACTTAGTATATGCAGATACTGAGCCAATTGGAAAAGCATCTGTTAGAAGAAACCTCATCAGACAATTATGCAGTCACAGCTAAAAAATATAGTGAGCAGCACTCTGTCCTGGGTTTCCAATGTGATTCTATCCACCAGTAACAGCACAATTATACAGAAATAATTAGACATCAGTATGAGCTGTCTACACACAACACATTTACATTAATAACATTAGTGAACAAGGTGCAGCTATGCAAATAGACCATACTATATACTAAAAACAACTTGGTGCAGACAAAATGCTAGCATGCCATAGTAACTTCCAATAATAAAGCATAAATCATATTAGATGTCTAACACAATTCAACATAAATAAACATATACAGTTGTAAAATGTCTAACACAATTCAACATAAATAGGCATTTACAGTTTTAAAACACTTACTGGAGAGACACTGAGCTCCTCATGGGGCCTGTAGCAGAGTGGATTGTAGTTTTAAAAATGGTGCCTGCCACAGGTAATATTTATTAACTTTGGGATTGGCTTAAGTTAATAAACAGGGAAGGGGGAGGGGGAGAACAAGGGTGTGAGCAGGCAGTTTTTTTGTACTGCTACTAATGAGCCAAAGTAAAGACAAGTTTGTGTTTAAGAAACAATCAGAATTGACCAAGGACTGCTTTGAAAATGTAAGTAATTTCTTAACCATTTCTCAGGTGGAAAAACAGGATAACTTGTATCAGTAGGCTACTGTGGTCTCAGTTTAAATTAACAAACACACAGTATTGATCAGTTATGGATACTATTTGCTAACAGAAGGGAATAAGAGAGAAAGTGGAAGATGAGTGTGTGTGTGTGTGTGTGTGTGTGTGTGTGTGTGTGTGGGGGGGCTGCTTACAAGCCAAAGCAGAGTGCTCTCCAGGGGAAAATGAATATTGGCTCAAACAGGTAGACACATACTCAAAGTTATCTTTAGCTGTTTGCAGACAGTTCAGACCCGGACTGCGCTTTTCTTATAAGAATGATAAAGGTGGTACCGCAGTTGAATACTTAAGAGTGGTGTTAGGTTCAAAGTTAAATTTAGCTGTTTGCAGACAGTTAAGACCCGGACTGCACTTTTTTTTATAAGAATGATAAAGGTGGTACCGCAGTTGAATACTTAAAGAGTGGTGTTAGGTTGGAGAGACATTGAGCTCCTCATGGGGCCTGTAGCACAGTGGATTGCAGTTTTTTTAAATTGAAATTGAAATGAATATCCTTAAGAACAGCCTGTTGGAAAATGCCAACATTTTTATTCATAGGTGGAACAAAATCCGATTTTAAGAATCTGAATTCACTAGATCTTTGAGAACGTTGCATGGATCCAAAGAACAATTTAAAATTTAATTCTATGATAAAAACTGTTAACATCAGTAACAATATCAGACTCATCCACAAAGAACCCTGGCACATAGTTCAAACCTTTATTCAAAAGTTTCTTTTGGTCATCAGTAATCACAGTCCTTGAAATATTCAGAATATTATAGTCTATTGAGTCATAAATACCTGGAGCAAGTCTTCTATAGTATCTATCTTGGTGTTTTCTGTGTTTTCTCCCACCCCTCATCCTGACATGTTTAAAGGGTGGGTGTGGCTTCTTTGTTTTTTGAGGAACGGGGATTCCCTGGTGTTGGTCATGTCAGTGTGTCTGTAGTGGATGATTCTTCTGCAGATGTGCTACTATGTGTATTGAAGGACCCTTTCAAAATGGATCTGGGTCTCTTTTTGTTTCTGCCCCCTGTCAGGTGTCTAGTTTCCATAAACCTAACTGTTTTAGATGTATCAAAAGGTCTACCCCTTTGAGAGTCGGTCAAGTCCCTGTTGAAATTCTTGATTTTTTTTATCTTTAATCTGTTTTTCAAAAGCAAGTAGTTCCTTTGACAGTCAGTTGAGACAGATGGAATATTGCTGGTGTCCTTCAAAAGATTTGAGCTCCCCACATAAATCCCTAACCTCATTGGTGTTGGTTTCTATAAGCCGTTCATAGTATGAGCTGAGAATCCGTACAAAAGTCATAGAAGCCTGTTTTTGAGCTAGATACCAATCTTGCATCAAGATGTCATCAATCCTGCCCACAAGTGGCTGAATTTTGACTCTCAAACCCCTTGGGGTGATGTCTTTATTCATGTATGCCTTAAAAAGCCTCAAATGCCAAATGTTCGTTCACAAACTTTTCATGCCTTTGCTCAGTCTGTTAAAAGCAGAGTTGCAGCCGTCAACTGGATCCATTTGTTGTTCAGTACCATTATCACAGAATATACCAAAAACTCCAATGTAATTTTTATCGGCACATAGGCCTTTGAGTATCATGTCCAGATCCATGACAATAAGCTGCCCACCACTGCAGAGAATCTATTCAGATTCAAAAGAGCAACCAAAAAAGAGGGCTGAGTTGTCAGGAAAACACCAATACATCAGGGAATTCAGCAAACAGACATCTTGGAATTTTGAATATATGATATAGATCCGAACCTACGCCTAATTTTAATTAAGAAATTGACAAGTTTTTGAGTCTGGCAGCTTCAAAAGGTATTATATCTGAATCTGTCAAGACACATCTTACGATGAAGGATCCGCAAAAACAAATACTTTGCCTCCTACTCAAGATAGATAAATCCCTCAACAAACCTCCTGGATGACCAATTGTTTCTGGTATAGGCTCTCTAACTGAACCCTTATCCGAATTTTTGACAGTATATCTCAAACCATTACTCGGTATGATTTGAGCCAGGATACAAGACACCACTCAGTTTTTACAATTAGTTTCAGATACCCAACTTGAACCAGGATGGTTGCTGTGCACTCTGGATGTCAAGGCCCTGTACATCAACATACCACACTAGACGGGACTAGAAGCCCTTAAATATTGGCTAGATAGAGCTCAGTTATACGGTGGGATTCAACACACTTTTGGTCTCCATGGCTGAGCATGTCTTGGATAAAAATGTATTCCATTTTCATGGAGAATGCTTTTGGCAAACTAGGGGTACTGCTATGGGAGCATCTTTTGCTCCCATTTATGCAGACCTCTTCATGGGATACATTGAGGAACAATTGATCTATGATCCCACACACAACATTTATATAGCGGAACTGGATGTTTGGTGCAGATATCTGGATGATTGTTGGCTGGTCTGGCATTCTGATCAACAATATCTATTGGAGTTTGTATAATATTTGAACCAGAATAAATGGGGTATTGAATTCACATTGACTTGTGATTTATGTGAGATTAATTTTTTGGATGTTACTATCACTCGTAATCCAGATGATACATTAAAAACCAAAACATTTCGCAAATAGCCCCAATATAACTTGTTACATGCCACCAGCATGCATCCCAGCCACATCATCTGGAATATCCCCAAATCCCAGTTCCTCAGAATAAGAAGGATTTGTTTCTCTGAAACGGACTATATGGAGTCTCAGCATGACTTGGTAGGCAGGTTTAGAGCTAGGGGCTACAGAGAATTTGACATCCAGGGTGCCAGGCAAGTAGCATCCAACTCAGACAGAACATCACTCTTGACTTATAGGGAGAAAAGCCAAGCTGAACAGGTGGATACCATTAGACTAATTACCACATATGGTCGCAATATTAATATGATCAAAAATATTATTTCCAAACATTGGAATATTATTTGTGCCAATGCTGAACTGACATCTCTTTTGGGACAGACTTGTCAGTATGGATATAGAGGAGGTAAAACATTAGGTTCCTTCTTCTCCCATTACAAAAGAGTGAGTTCCGGGGGCATGGTATGCTGACAACTGACCATGACGGGGGATAGGCTTTGGGGTACATACAGTTGTGGACATTGTTCTTCTTGTCCATACATTTTTACATCCAAACAATTCTCTAGTAGAAACACAAATCTGTATACGACATGAATTTTTTTGGGAACTGTAACAGTGATTGGGTTGTGTATCTTGCAACATGTACATGTGCTGCTTTCTATGTCAGACAGACAGCACGACCTCTCAGAATGCGAATGTCCAAACATCATAGTGATATGCATATCAAAAGAAATACCAACGCTTTATACAGACATTGTCGACACCACAACTCTGCCAGATTTCAGTTTATAATCATTGACAAGGTCCATGGTGACAGATCCAATAAACAGGGATGGCATTCAGTTCTTAATAAGAAAGAGAAGTATTGGATCATCAAACTGGGTGCTTTGTTTTCGCCTGGTTTGAATGATCATTTATAAATACATTATGTATTATTATTACTTTTTGTATTAATTATGTTGAATGTATATTGTTCTTTTCATTTTTTTTAAATATTTTTTTCATACAGGAAACCATCTGAGTGAAGGGAAGAATTCTGATTGGAGGGCCTACCTTATAAATATGTATGGTGAACTACCTATGTAATTCATATTTTCTCTCACTGATGAAAGCCTAAGGGCTGAAACCGGTCTGGGATTTATTTATCTAAATAAATCTTATGTGTTAAACTTTACAATTTGTGCCTTTTTCATATACTGATGTCTGGTGCTGGCTATTTTTTCATGTTTTCTAGGCTTAAAATGTCCCTTCAGGGCAGTTAGCTTAGTATTTTTCTTTGGAGTTGGAGGGTTGGCATAATGGTTAAGGTGTTTACCTCACACAGAAAAGTTATATGGTTTGATTCTCACCTTTGGAGAAATTGGCTAGGCTTAAAATGGCCTGCAAAAGCAGCTGGCCTAGTACCTATCTCTGAACCTATCTAGAAAAATGAACCTATTATAGAGCATGGCCAAGCAATTTTTAAGGCCTTTTCTGCACTTTATAAGATTATATGGTTATTTGTATAGTCAGTGGCAAGATTACTATAGTATATCACTATTACAGACCAGCACTGTTCCTGTGCTAGAAGCACATTTTCTGTTGTTTGGAACTGTGGCTTTTGGAAAGTTAAAAATGAAGCTGTGCACCAAGGTTTGTTGTTTACAGCCCTTCGTGGCTGAATAAGAGATACCCTTAAACATCTGAAAATTATTATGACTTGGAACTTTTAATAGTGTGACAATCATTTTATCAGACTGCTTGATATACTATATAAATGTATCTAGTTTAACATGAAAAGTTAGTTGCACTGTTTCAGAACTAATATTGTATCTGAATCTTAGAAGTATATATGATAGTTACACAGTTTGCCATTTTACTTTATTGTATTTAAATAGTCGAACAGTTGAAATATAGTTAAGACCTTTAGGCATTTAGTCATACACAATGGAAAGAAACTCCCTTACAACAAAACTTTATATTTTAAAGTTTGAATGGTGGACTAAGTTAGAGGACTCAGATTTAAAGGATATTACTGCTAATTTATTTTCAGATGTGGAAGCATTCATTTTATTGTTAATGCTAAAGATTATGGATTATTTGTAATTGCTCATGTTTACAAATTGTTTCAAACTTCATTAATATTTGCTGAAAGGGTTGAAAAATTTTATAACAAGATATAATAAATTATTAGGACACATCTATGCTACATGATAGCGTCTATTACTGAATAAGTTAAACTTGTGATTGATTCATAAAGTAAGCTATAGAGTATAGAATAAGTATGTTGCATGCTGGAAAGCTTAAACACACAAGTTAAACTTGTTATTTAATAGATAGTAAGTTAATACCTTAGCATTAGGTAATTCAAGAGGAAATATGCATTTAAGACTAATGATGACATGAAATAGTTTGTTTAATAGAAAGAAAATAATGTTGTAGGTTCACATGATTTAAGTGAAGAACCACTAAAATCTATGCCTTTGTTGAGCAATCTATTTAAGACATGTAATAATTTATAGCAAGGGATAGCAGCTGGGAATTTACCTTGACAGAAGTATTTCTTGTTAATGTATGTACTGAAATATCTCCCAAAAATTATGATGTCAGTTTAACAGAAGAAAACTGTAATGAGATTCAAAATATTTCTAGGACTATACTAGACAAAGACAGAACAGATCTATGTGACAGCTACTACAAAAAACTGTAGAGGAAGAAGAGAAAGGAATTCCCTTAGAGGATGTCTTAGTAGATTTAAAAGATTCAGCAAAAGCTCATATTCTTATTTTTGGAACAGTTGATTATTAATAATGATGAAATTGAGAATGCCATTTATACAATGACACCCCATTAATATTCAAAAATGTGCACGCTGATTGGCCAGCCTAACCAGCATGCCTGTTGTAAATCCCACAATATACCAACGGAAAAAGGTCCAGTCACCCGGATTTATTTCCATTGGTATATTGTTTAAATTTTATTTTTATTTCCTAAAAAATAAAAATAAAATCTTTAGCTCTGACTCCGGACATACCAGAGAGGCAGCTTGGCCAAAATACTAGGGAAATCAGGTACGTTATTTAAAATTAAACACACATACCTCATATCCCTTGTATTTCTTCCATGCTGTCTCTCTCCTACCCCTAAAATGCCCTAAAGTTTTTTTTTAATTAAAGAAAAAAAAAAAAGAAAACAAAAATGGAGCAATGGAGACTTTCTTTTCTCCGTTGCTTCCATTTCAAAGCATTGATGTACTGGGATGCATGGGAATACAAATCTCATAAGTATGCACATTACATCAACACAAGGAAGCAGTGTACCACCAGCTGCAGAAGAACAGTAATGTGCCATTATACAAAGACATTATTTAAGAAAAGTAATTTTTTTTCTTAAATAATGTCATTGTATAATAGCAATAACTGACTCCGTCGTTGTGGTATATTGAAATTTACCCATGGTTGGCTTTATTTAAGCACCCAGGCTTCACCCTCATGATTAAACCATGCCAACTGTGGGTAAATCTTCAATATACCACACCACATTGTCGGTTATTGCTTAATTATAACATGGTGAAATGAAGAAAACAAGTGTGAAATGGAATAAAGAAGGGAAAATAAAAATATATAAACAAATTTATGGAAGACAAAACTAACAGAAAAAGATGTCTGAAGTAATGGTAAAATATAGACAGACAGAATGTAAGAATATAGATGAAATAAAAATAAGATACACAAAAACAGAATAAGTGAAGAATGGCAAAGCATGAACAATGAAAGAAAGATGATAAAGAAAGAGAAGTAACTGACAAAGCAATATGGAAACTAGGGTTAATGGTAACAGAAAGACAAAAGAGAGGCAGCATGGGAGACAGAAGGAAGAAAGATATATATTTTCTGATTAATTAAAACATTTGAATGAAGAAGTAGTATTGCATTGTACAAACGCTAGTCTTCCTAGAGCAATATAAAAATATGTAATTATGTATAATACAGAGTTAAGCAAAAATTTTTTTTCATATTCTTAATAAATTTCGTTCATAGAAATGTACTGACATATTGAATTAGTACAGAAATTCAGGAAAGGCAGTCTGATATATTACAGTGGGTCATGACATTATTCTCATTTAGCCTGGCAATATTCAGAAATGAAAATGAATTCTAAGTTGGCTTAAGCTGTTGACAGGTAGAATTTGAAAACTAGAAGAAACTTCATTGGAAGATCTTAACAGATAAAAAACATATAAACTAGAAAATCAATGGGAGAAATAAGTATATAATGAGCACACATAATATAAGTCTAGGAAATATAAAAGTAATAGTGGAAGAAATTCATATGGATAGAGGTCAGATGAGTTATCATTAGTTTCACTTAATAATATCCCTAAAATGTTGAAACAGATGCCATGGAAACTGAAAAAAAAATGATATTTCTCTCTGAATTTTTACTCCAGAAATAGAAGAAAAAAAGTTGATAATATTGTATGATAGATAGATCAGAAAACTGTGATGTAGTAGACCCTTGGAAAGGATGTTATAAAAAAAGTTAATAGACTTGATAGAATGGGAAACTACTTAATTATGTGGTAAAACAAGATAAGTGAGGGTAACAATCCATTAATTATAAAAGTATGTCAATCAAGATGTAACCTATAATATTAAGCTGAAAGTAGCAGGTCTCTAATAAGCTTGGCAATAAGGACTATATGTAGTAGTTAAAAAAATCCATACTATGAATTGACATGAAGTATTGATAATAAACAGAACTGCTAATAATATATAGAATTATGGACAAGATGAAACAAGTGGAGGATTTCAACTACTGATTAGAGGCAGATTTTTTTTAAACTAAGAATGCTGTTTCCTCTTAACTGAAAAGTAAAACCAAAAGTAAATCTTGATTTATATATATATATATATATATATATATATATATATATATATATATATATATATATATATATGTATATATATATATAAATATATATATATATATATATATATATATATATATATATATATATATGGGTCTACTTTCATAGACCGAAGCGCCACGTCACCGACACACAAGTTACCGACCCCAAACAACCGAAAACACACCACACCAACAACTCATAATACCGAACACCACAACACCGACACAAAAAACGTCAACTACACATTACACACAACAACATATCCACTAACCTTAACCTAAACCCTAACCCTAACGTCCGACACTACCGCACACTTACCCAACCTGCACCCTAACCCTAACTCACTTAACACACCCCTAAACCTCAACACCGTCACTATCGCACACTTACCCTACCTGCACCCTAACCCTAACTCACTTAACCCACCCTAAAACATTCAGCCCGTCACTATCGCACACTCACTCCACCCACATTCTAACCCTGACACACTTAACACTTCCCTACACTGCTCTACGTCACTTCCACACACTTACCTCACCGGAACCCTTAGTCCGACACCACCGCACACTCACCTTTTCCACACCCTAACCTAAAATCCCTCACTATCGTACACTTACCTGTCCGCTCCCCAATCCTAAATCTTACATTTTTGCACACTTACCGTATCACGCTCACACGCTGCCGTTGTCGGTCTCTCAGCTGTCGGGATATCGCATTTTCGGTAACCTACCTGTTCGGTCGTTCCGTCTCGGTCTTCCGGGTGTCGGTGACGTGGCGCTTCGGTCTATGAAAGTAGACCCATATATATATATATATATATATATATATATATATATATATATATATTACTACTTGTTGAACATTTATAGTTCACTTAAAGTTATTTTCAAGTTTTTAAGCAGCAGATAAAACAATTATTTTAAAATCTTGAAAGAGTAATAGTGGGAAAGATTTCAGGAGACAGATCATGGAAATAACTGATAACTGGTGATCTAAATGCTCATAGTGGCCATTTATGAATTACACAAGCTATTTAAGAAAGAAAAGGCATATATGGTACAGTGAATAAAATGGAGGAGAAATGTTAAAACATATTAAAAAGCATTATTTGATTATTTTCAATAGAAAAACAATGTTCAAAATGAAAGATTTACATTTAATTCTATGAAATTTTGTTTGTCATAACTTGCATTTTGGTTGATAAACATACAATGGAATCTTGTCAAAGGATGTTACAAGCCAGGGTATACCATGATCACCTATCAACAGTGTTAGAATTAGAATATTCAAAGTGGAAGGCAAATAGATTAAAAGGAAGTCAAGACCAGAATATGCAAGTAAAATGCAATGCAGAAACTATTATATTGCTGACAAGCATAAAAAATAAAGAAAAAATGCAAGTGCTATTAGTAAAATATTATGGCAATACACGTAAAGAAAAACATGACAAAAAGATACAATGCAGAAGACAGTACTAGATTTGATTAAAGTCAATAAAAACATTTAAGCAAAGAAAGAAGATTCCATAGAAACAAGAGACTGTGTCGTTTGATGAAAAGTCCTATATATCTAAAATTAATTTTCCAAATCATTAAAGAAATGGACAAAAACAAGAAAAAAATTGGGTTTGTGATGTAGTATAAAAAAGACAAAAGTAGAACCTAGAAATCTGCGTAAAAAAATGAAAGAAAAGGAAAAAACATGTAAAACTCAAGTAGAAATTGTCTTGCAAACCACTGCAAACAGTGACAAAAAGAAAAATTTCAGCTAATGGCAAAAGGGTACTAAGAAAAATATCAATAATTTACATTACAATCACTAAAGATTAACAGTTTTTATTCTCTCAGATAAAATTACAATTTCAAGCACACAGCAGATGCAGGTAATGAAAGTCCAGAAAAGTGGAAAAGAATAACCAGTAAATGTTTGTATCAGTAAAATCAAAGCGTCTGAAAACTAAAAAAAAAAGTAATAGAACATTTGGATTGGATGATATATAAGTATCTGAAGAAAAAAATCAGTAATGATACTAGGTTTTCAAATAAAGTGTAAAGTTATCAATTTATGGCTATTTTCCCATTTAAAAAATGATGGGAAGGATCCAGTAATGTATCAATCATGTTATTAGATACGTCACTAAAAAATTTATTTCTGGTGCAATTTTATTGCTGAAAAAGGAAATAGTAAAATTGTGATTCTGTATAATACAAATTTAATATATAGAAGGTAGATCAACTTCACAAACAAGTTACCTGCTGCAGTACCTGACTGCAAGGTGTGAGTATAATAGATAAACTATTTGTATTCTATTTTGATTTAGAAATAGCATTTTATAATTTTGAGAGATGTTATCTATGACAAATAATGACCACTAAAATATGCTTGAGGGATATAAACATCATCACGGTACTTCAAAGTGATAACTGGTTAGAGTATGCATTTCAGCTAAAGGAGAACAGACACAGCCATGGTCCACAGTAAAACATGTTAGACAATGATGCATTCTTCAAGGCTGCCTATTTAATACTTATGCAGATTAGATAATGACATGTTTCTGTTAGATGTAGATGCACAAAAAGTAGCAAATTAGAAAGACAATTTGATAATTTATGCAGTTGAGCTAGTAATCTTAACACTGATTTCCCAAAGTAGATAGTAGCAATTAGAAAATATTAAGAATTTAGCTGCAAATTTTAAATCAAAAATCAAAACAATGAAATGTAAAATAATTGTGTTTTGTTGGAAGAGCAAACAGCTGTAAAACCACTTTGTGTTTAGAAATGCTGTCTTCAGAAAACAGCTCTTGGAAACCCCAAGCTCATCATTTAAAATCAAAAATTAGAGAACGTAATCTACACATTCTATTAGCTTGATAGAAATCATAGAGGATATGATTCATCGAATGATTACAGTAAAGATATAAAGAAACCATTTATTTATGTAATGGGCATAATTGTAGGTCAGGATTTAGAAAGGTTACTGCCAGTGGCAAGCCCTTTTCCCCACTGGCGGTAACCATTTCCAATACTTAAACAGTCCTACTACAGTACTTAACTGAAAGAGATGCAGTACTGTGGTGGGCTGTCTCTCTGGCCTACCACAAATGATAAAGAGGCATTTCAGGTGAGCAGCATATGGTTTTTAGCCATGTACACTTCCACCAGAAATGCCTGCAGTATAAAAGTGCTTGGCTGTGCAAATCCTTATACCAGATGCGGTAAGGAACTCAGGTGAAAGCTTGCGTTAACCTTTTACTTATAGCTCATAAGATCATCTTAAAGGAAAGTGCTGAGGACTTGGACAAGTAATGCTGGTGTGTGTGTGTGTGTGTGTGTGTGTGTGTGTGTGTGTGTGTGTGTGTGTGGCTGCATGTGTAAGTGCATGCAGAGGTATGAGTGGTGTCTAGTGAGTGGGTTTGTGTGTGTCCATGTGTGGAAGGGTGTGGCTGCTATACCTAAACTCCCCTTAATTAACAAGCACATCCTACAATACTGGTGGGACACTAGACACCAGAGACGTATAACTATAACCCCAAGTCACGTTCAACAGTTAATGCAGCAACATGTTTTGTGGAATGAAGGACATATGGGGAACAGTAGATACCAGGGGTACTAATATTATTCTAGCCTACTTAAAAAGCATATTACTGAAAAAGTGTGAAGCTTTAACATCTGCCTTTGTTGACTTACTGTAATGGTCCATGATGTATGAGAGCCATGTAAAAACATCTGGACAGAGCTGGCAGAACACCAGGCAACATTAGAGAGTCTTTTTTGATATTACTCTGATCCACTGAAAAAGTTAATAGAGCAACAGGTATTGCATATCAACACACTTTCTGAACAGGAAAAAACATGGCATTTTGACTGACTATAATATTTTGTAACTTATAAAAGGCAGTGACAACATCACAGATATTCTGTAAACTCAAGAATGGATAATACGTATTTTGATGCATCCATGTGTGTGTGTGTGTGTGTGTGTGTGTGTGTGTGTGTGTGTGTGTGTGTGTGTGTGTGTGTGTGTGTGTGTGTGTGTGTGTGTGTGTGTGCATGTGTGTGTGTGTGCGCGCAGTGCGTATTTAGGTGCATGTATGCAGGTGAGGGAATTAATGGAGGGGTGCTTGTGCTAGAACAATGCACCATCAACCAGGGTGATTACCTCAAGGGCAGCAGAAAAGAGCTTGTTAGTACTTGTAGTAATCACTGAGTGATGTGGAGACATTCAGAGTAGCTTATAATGTTCTTAATTGCAGCTAATGTCCCTCTGCATCTCTGGTTTCCGATATTGCACTAACAAGCCCTTTTAGCTACATCCTTATTGCTTGCAACTGGGCCTATTTCTGAATCTTGGCCTTGGAATACCATTAGTATATATTGTGCTTTATAAAAGGATATATTCATTGTTGCATCATGATTTTTAATATATCACAATATTTCTCTTTGTTATACTTGAAATGCAAATTTGAAATAATATCTGAACAAGCAATTGCAGATATGAGAATTTTGACTAGTTAGCTTAGACTCATTAATAACATTACAGGAATAAGAGAGGTGGCAGTTAATATAGGATGATAAATTGAATATGCAATGGTTAATAAATAAAGTGTTAAATAGACACATTCTACAACATATTGATAATAAGACAACTAAATAATTAAAGTATGTACCCTTTGTTTTAGTTCCTACTGGCAGTATGTACCCCTTGTTATAGTTCCTACTGGCAGTATGTACCCCTTGTTATAGTTCCTTCTGACAGTATGTACCCCTTGTTATACTTCCTACTGGCAGTATGGACTCCTTGTTATAGTTCCTACTGGCAGTATGTACCCCTTGTTATAGTTCCTACTGGCAGTTCCCTTTATAACTATACCTATAACTATATAACTACACCTATGACTAACTATCTATCCAGATCTGCTGGTTTACTTATATTTTTCCATCTTTTTCCTCTTGTTATCTCATCTCCTCCTTTCTTCACGTCTTTAGGACACTCTGCTATAGCATCTCACATTACTTTAACCACAATTATCTACAACATTTCAAAATGATTACAAACAGAATGGGAAAAGAGAGACCTAGAATTGATAAGCAAGATTAGGTTCTCTACATTATATATGAATTGGACACTACTGTTTGAAAACAAAGGAAAACGTGTTGGCTTTACATAACAGATGTAAACTTACACTGCTTTTGAAATATAAATTCAAGCTATGTTAAAAAAATGTAATGGAAAAGAAGCTTAAGAAAATAACATGGTTGCCTTCAGGAATCTGTGGTCTCTCTACCTGTATAAATTATGTATTTCACTTTATATGTTGTGTCTTTCGGCTTTTCCCGGTTAGGGGTCGCCACAGCGGAACTCCGGTCCACTAATGATTGGCAGTAGATTTCTGTGTGCCGAGTTGTCAGCCCTGACGCACAACCTTCAACAAAGCTACGCCCATTCATGCATGTCTCCAGACAAAAGACGCTCTAGCTGAGAAACGAACGGGACAATGTCTTACTGTCAGGCAACAGCGCTACCGCAGCACCACCACCGCAGTTTTACACTTTATATAATATATGAAAATAAGAGATGAGGTATTCATAAAAATATAGTGTCCCGATTATAAACATTAATAGAATGGAAATAAAGAACTATGTACCATTTTGTTTGATAATAAAAATGCATACACCATATTTGAGGTGTCATAACCCCTGATTACACTCAGCAAAATCAGATATAGTTGTCCCTGAATTTATTTTAAGTTTGCACATTTTATATGGCTCTAAGAATGTGTACAATTTGAAACTGAATAATTCTTAGACAGACTGTTGTGGTATTTTACTTAACTAGTATAGTTCAACATGTCATTGCTATACTGTATTGCACCAAATCCAAGGCTGAAATAATTATGAGATTTGTTTTTCTGTCACTCAATACAACTTTAGATGACTTTAGAATTTAAAGAACATCCAAGCTGTTAAGAAATATTACTTGGAAAAAAAAACAACCTACAAAGCACTTTCCAGGGTATCAAAATGCCAAGGAATAATTGAAATGTAAACAGGAAGCAAATAATAGAACTAAATATTTTTTCAACAGCAGAAGTATCCCATATAAGGCCTTCTAGAATGTTATATTTAAACTCCTCTTACCTCAAAAACTGCTATCCTAAACCTGCATCCAAACTAATCTTATAGAGTTGTAGCAAAAAAAAAATCAGCAATTGTTTTGTAATTACAACAGTTTTCAACACTGTTAAGAAAAAATGAAGACTATACCTTCGTACAAAAGTGTTATCGTCTTTTAAATTCGAGTGTGTTTGCAGGAATTCCACATCCCAGGTGTGATACACTCCTGCGTAAGTTCATCAGGATGGTTGCTGATACTTATTTTGTTAGTGTGCTGATTTCTGAAATGAAGTCTTACAGAAGAGAATGTGCTATTACTTTGGAAGAATGATGCAGTTGTACCACAGAATGAAGGAAAAGGTTTTACCACACTTTCCAAGGCATTTCAAAAGCATTATTCTTCCTCATTGCATATGGTCATGACTAATGATACACAAGCAGGTTTTATTCTACCTGTATATTGACCAACACTGCTGTATTGATATACTAATTCTGCTCTGACTTCACAGTGGTAAATGTGTAAATGTTACATTCTTGGACTTCTCCGATGTATTTGACATTGTCAATCTTACCTTACTGATCTCTAAGATGTGCCTAATAGACTTAAACAAAAATACCTTAAATGGTTCACTAGCAATATAAGCAAAATATATTATGCACACAGGATGGGTGATGACCTCGCTTCTTCTCTGGAAATGTACTGTTGTCTCCCAGAAGGATCAGTACTTGTTCCCTTACTGTTTCCAGTTTTTGTTAACACCGTGTGTAGGCTCTGAAGGAAAATGGATTTCATTTAGAATTCTCATGTTTCCATCCTCATCTGCTCTGATGACTTCATTACTAAAGTCAAATAGGAACTTCAGCTAAGTCTCCAACCTTGAAACCTAGTTCATACATTTAGCGCTGCATGTTGACATTACAAAAAATAAATCCATGTCAGAAAAGCAATGTGTGCCTCCTTACCAGTCACAATCAATAACTTCTCTCAGTGGCACAACTATGGAAAACATATCCAGTATAAAAAAACATTTGGGTGTCATGTACGACTCTGAACTTAAATTTGTTGATGACATTCATACTGTATTTAAAAAAATGTCAGAATCTCGGAAGTCTGAAGGTAGTAAATTTCACCCTTAATGCTTTCGCCAAGTTAATGTTATCCACTTCCTTTTTTGTACCAAACCCATTCATGACACTGTCACCTTCATTAAGCCAGGTTTGCAATTCAAGGATTTTGAAAGGATCAAAACTGTGTCTCATAAAAACATCTAGGCTGGCTTGAAATCATAGCAAAATGAAACTCAAGTCTTTGTTTTTGACACAAACATAGCTCAAAATGTAGATTGAGTATTAAACCCTGCACTTGCTGAATGCCACTAGAGACTTAAGATTAAAAGTTGTCTGACAACATGAAACCAGCAGATGTCATAATGTAATACATTATTTGTATTCTACCTCTCAAAACCATTGAACAAATTGCCAGAAGTCAAAGAACAGGACTTCAAGCCTATATTTGCTATTGGCCTAATAATGGTTGCATTCACATTGGGACTGTAGATGTTAAGATAACTGAGCAGCTAAAGTATGTATCCCCTGTTAACACTCCTACTGGCAGTTCTCTGTACAGTTACCACTATGAATATACACTTACTAACTAGCCACCCAGCTCCGCTGACTTACTTCCTGTTTTCCAGCCCTCTCCTCTCCTTATCTCATCTTCTCCTTTTCTACACTTTTTCCACCTCTCTGTTGTAGCATTTCATGTTTTCTCCCTTACTCAATATTTTAAGCAGAACTACTCTTAATATTGTAACATTTCACACAAAATTAACAACACTAAATTCTTCTGCGCAAGTTTATTAAATCCCATTAGCTTGGTTGTAACAGACTGATTACAATGACTGATTACGATGGCAGCATGTGTGTTAAACTAATTCTGCTATATTAACCTGATATGACAAGATACAGAGCTAAGACAGGCTAAAGCATTAACCTCCACTTCTAGTGATGGTCATGATAATAAACTGGTTAATGGGATGATACTCTACAAATGCATACCCTGACATATGTTATTGTATAATTTTGCAATGCCTGGGCACATTTGGGTGACCTTCCTCACATCATCTATGTGGGATGACCACAACACATGTTGTTCTGATTAATAGCTTGTCTTTCCTACAGCTTCCATAGTCTTTCTTCAGCCATACACTGACCAAGCAAAGTCAACTTATGTGACTGATTACTAAGCCATAGACAGATAAGTGGTACCATGCAACATCACCATTATACGTAGATCAACAATATCCCACTCGGGCATTGTTGACAAACTCAAGAGGTTGGGTACAGGCCCGTGTGTCACCCGGTGGATGGCCAACTGGCTCACAGACAGGACCTAGGAGGTTGGAATTGGGGAGTCCTTCTCTACATAGAGGCCAGTCATGAGTGGAGTCCCTCAGGGATCAGTCATTGGGCAGCTCCTTTTTGGCATTTGCTTCTCAGAAGTCAAGGCCAATATCAATAGTCCCTGGCCGATTAAATTTGCAGATGATTGCAAATTAGGAGCTGCCATTGAATCTCACGCTGACACAAATGTTCTTCAGGAGGGGTTGACACAAACAACTGGTGCCAGATCCATGGACTAAAGCTAAATGCCAAAAAATGGATAATAGTATCCTTTGGGAAGTCATCCATCCCTGGAGACTGTCATATTGACAACACACCCCTTAGAGTTGACCTGGTAGTGAGAGACTTGGGGACACACATAGATAGTAATCTAGCCTTTGACCTTCATGTGTCTACAGTGGTGAGGAAATCATTCTATGTTGTGCAACTTATAAACAAAGGTATGCATCTAAGTCAAGGGAAGTCACTGTTCCATTGCATGCGGCATTCATCAGACCTATCCTTGAGTACAGTGCTCCCTCTAGTATGTACCTAACCAGGCATATCCAACAACTGGTACTTCCACAGAGGTTCCTCACAAAGGAATGTGGGGCATAAGTAAAATGTCCTATACAGACCACCTTAAGGCCCTATCCCTGTATTCTGTCTCCTACAGGATTTTGAGGGGAGATCTATGTCTGGCATACATGGCAATGTCAGACCCCACTCTAATGGACCTCCTGCATATCCACAAAACAAACAGCACCAGAATTACCCGTTCTAAAGACTTAAACCTTGTCTGTGATATAAATAAGACCTGCTGGAGAGGTAGGTATATATCCTGGACACTACCCCATCTATGGTACAGGCTCCCCATCCATGTGAAGCAGAGTTCCTCTCTAATTCAATTCAAATGCAACTTGGACAATTGGATGGGAAACTGGAAATTCATCCCTGGTTTGGCACCTATATCTCTAATGGACACAGGTAACCTGTAAATGATTCATCTCTCAGGCCCATGCTTACACTTACCAAGGGTATCAGAACTTGTCAGAGATTTGACATGCCTGGCTAAGCTTAAAAAGGCCCTTGTGGTTGTTAGCCTGGTAAACACATATGAACCTATTATTACTATTATTAAAATTAGTAACAGTTTAATTACAATACCAAACTGAGGGATTAACATAAAAAAACATGAGAACCAGGGGAATATTTTATGCTGAATTACAAAGCATCAGAAAATGAGCTTAAAATAAGAAACATATTGACCACTGTCAGTTCTTAAAGAATGGATTAACTTAAAATGGAATTCAAACTGTGAAACTACACTTTTACTGTGGTGCACAAACAGAATATTTTAATAAGAGTTAAGTGCTTTCATCTTGTATTAAGACTTCTTCAGAACAGTTAATATAAGGAAAGACATTAAAACAATGAGGCCCCAAAACAAGAATAAGTGTAGATTCATGGTTTTAAGTTTGTTTTGTATCTACACTTTACTTGCTGTTTTTTTTTTTTTGTTCAAAGTTCAATTCATGGAATAATGGCAACAATTCTACTGTAGGGAAGCCATGCATGCAAGACCTTTGCAATATCATAACATCTGAATTTTAGCACAGCTATTTGGAAAGCATAAGACTGGTGTCATCTCTAAAAAAGTACATAAATAAATGCATAAAATAAAATAAAAATACAAATGGAAATGGAAATTAAATAGTTGTATTGTTCACCTCTGGCAGCTCACCATCTCTCTCTGGTAATGATCGTTTTACAACTCACATCTTATATTATCCCAGCCATCAGCACCAAATAACCTTACTCAACCAAAAGTATTTGTTGTGCAGTGGAAAGACAAAGTAGTTAACATTAAAAATTACTAAAGACTTAAAAAAATAACCCACCTTTCAGGGTGGGCAATATTGCACAATACTGGGTATTCCAGAAGCAGTGGGGCTGTGCTAGCTCCTTCAGGGGCAATGAATTCCTCCTCTCTGAATGCCACTGAAGCTGTCTGCAATGCCAAATACTACCAACTGTGGGAAGTATTGTTTCTTGCAAAACATATACAAAGTTATGACCTAGGCTAGTACTGTATCAACGGCTTATACAATGGGTGTAGAATCAGCAATTTGGGTAAACAAAATGACTTTTATCATCTGTCAAAGTCTATGCCTAGCATTTCCATCATAATAGTAAACCATGTGCCACAATTCACTTTGATGCAAAATATGTTGAAATGTAATATGCACCCATATTCTTACTTAAAGCACACAGATGCCTAT
Organism: Protopterus annectens; assembly: GCF_019279795.1. Lineage (NCBI taxonomy): Eukaryota > Metazoa > Chordata > Ceratodontiformes > Protopteridae > Protopterus > Protopterus annectens. The sequence continues at coordinate 479,576,916 of NC_056728.1, forward strand.
TGCATCTGATACAAGATATGGTTGTTGCAAGATGTGCTTTAATCAACTTGTTTAAATTCTTTTTTCATACTTTCCTTCTAGCTGTCATCATAAAGTAAACTACAAGTTACACAGCCATACTTCCAATGTTGATTATTACTTTCAAAGAATGCAGGGATAACCTGTATGAATACAGTATATACAATGGCTTCTTGTGCATACATTGTGCCAAAGATTCACTTGTGCAAAGTTATTCTTTCTAACACTTGTGTGCCAAGTGAGAAACAAGTCAATAGGATAACAAAGTTGTGCACCACTTTTGATTCATCAAAAGTGGTCATAATCTGCATTATGCAGCTTGATGAGGAGAACACAAATTAGACTGAACATGATACTTGAATGTAAGCCTTGCATCCATCTTATGAAAACATCAACTTACCTGTTTTATTACTAGGGATCAACACCTTCTTATGGTGAACGAGTTGCATGACACAGTGGACTTCAGAGATTTGCTGTCTGGAGCCATTTGCTCTAGGTAGGGCCCCCCTTTAAGGACATTTTTGATGTGGGGTTCTAGACAAAAAACAATCTGCAGAAAGGGACCCTCCATGTTATTAAGGATTCTGTTTGGACTAGGATTACTAGGCCCCTCCAGGAGTCAGGCCTGATGGTGCACACTGCTGAATCATGTAGCCTTGCCACACTCAGCCTGAAATGCTAATGCAGAGCCATTTATTTTGCTCATCACCTGAAAAAGTAAGGGTGCAGGCTGGGTACAGTGTCAGACATAAGCAGGACGTGTAAACACGATGTATTTGGGCAGCTTATGTTGGTAATGAAATCCGACCTTTGAAACGTGGAACATCAGTTTACTGACAGTGAAAGAAAAGGGGGATAGTATCAGTTAAGTATAGTTGGAACTCACAGAAGCGGTGGAGTAGTATTAGTGAAGTATAATTAGAATTGGTAGAAAAAGTGGAATAGTTAAGTATAGTAACACCTTGCAGAAGAGCTGAAATAGGACTAGTTATGTATAGGTAAAACTAACAGAAAATGTGGAACAGTATTAGTTAAGTATAAGTGGAATAATTTCTGTAGCCAGCATGGCCTCTAGAAACAAAATTTAGAACTGACATTTCAACTTGTGACATAAAATAACAGGAAATACTATGTATAAGGTCACAATCAGAAGAAATTATGTGCCCATCATTTTGTGAAACATTTCAGAAAAGTCTTTTCTAGTTTCTACATTTTTTTCCACCTCACCTCATACAGTATGAAGTATCACAGATAAAGGGTTAGAATTATGTATTTTAGGGTTATGCAAAGATGGAGATACATGACCCACATCTGCGTCCATATGATAAGTAGAAGTCTCATCAGTGGTGAAATGACATGATGATTCAGATTGCCAGTTTTGTTCCGACAGCTCTGGTTTTTGAAACCTTTGTAGGAAATTCAACTTGAGGTATTTTAGGAACAAAACAACTGACAGCACTTTGGTCAGAATGAGTTTAGATTCCAACCATCTATACATACCCCACCCACACATAAATCCCCTGCTGTTTCTGAACTATCATTCGTGAGCTTCATTTTAATTCGGACACTTTTCAGTATAACAATTTCACAATGTGTGGGAAAACTACTTTGATTCAATTGCAGACACAATATGTTATTTTATTTTATTTCAGGGTGCATCTACATTTTACAGCTTGTCCTTGGTTATAATGTTTACTTGGTATTTAATATTATATGCATATTTATTGATATAAGCTTGGTTACATTTCTGAAGTCTAAGTACATATTTATGTATATATATTTTATATGCTTTAACAATGTTGCACAATTTTACAAAATTTTTAGCTTCATTGTGCATAATGAAGTATTTTTTATTACTATTAGATTAGTACAGCTCTATAAATGAGTCTTAACTAGGTAAATGCCTTTACCAAGTTTGTTTTAAAGAAGGTTTTGCTGCTAGTCTTAAATGTATTGTGATTCAACATGTATTTTTTCATCATTTTTTATCATTTACTAAGTTACTCTGGGCATACCCCTGCTGAATTTTAAACTTCAATTTTCCTTTAAGAATGTTGCTTCTTTTTCAAGCTTAATTGGATAATTGATTGACTAATGATGCTCAAGTAGTCAGGATGTATTACTATTTAAGCTTGCTGTTTTTAACATTTTGTTATGGTCTGAGGAAGCGTATCGTTGATACGTGAAAGCGCTTACCAATTAAAGTTTATTTTGTTCATTTCGTGGTGAGTCCGAGGTTTTTCTTTCATCACACAATATGTTATATTTACAAGTTCAGCTACAAGGTGGGGCTATTACCATTTTGGACTCTATGAAATATAAAGTTGAAGCATATAAACAGCTTTGGGATGGGAGATATTACCAGAAAATGATTTTGGATCCAACCATCAGAGTCAAATCAGTGACAGAATGCTTGCTTTCTACCTCTGTGGAAGAATCTCAGAATATATATATATATATATATATATATATATATATATATATATAAATAAAGGTATAAGATCCTTTCCAACAATGATTTTATTTGTTACCAAAAATTCACAAAGATCCCAATAACCCCTCAGGAAGACCTATTATTTCATGCTCTGGTTATTTAACTCAACCATTGCAAAAATATTTAACTATTCATTTGAAACATTGCTTATCTTATGTTAAATCATGTATTAAAGGCACCAAACAATTTCTGCAGCTTTTGATAGACATAGCGGATAAGTATGAGTTTTTTGGTATAAACTAGATGTTTCTATCCTATACACTAATACACCCCATTAAGCTGGGTTTCAAGCACTTAATTATTGGCTGTCTAAAACTGATTATATCCACTTGGCTTTAATATATTTTTGCTGTGCTTAACTTGGTGTGCAATAACCAAGAATGTTTTTTTAGTTCATTGAGCAATGTTATTGGCGAGTTAAGGGTGCATCCTTTTTGCTAATTTATGCTGACCTTTTAATGGGGTATATTGAGGACATGTTAATTTATAATGTAGGCCACAACATCCACACCTCCACCATGGACATCTGGCCTAGGTATTTAGATGATTGCTGGCTAATTTGAAAGCAAGACACTAATGGATTGTTTGACTTTGTCACTTATGAGAATAAGAGGGGACCTACGTTTGTGTTAAACTTTAACATATGTTCTGTATTATTTTTTGATGCAGTGGTAGCTAAATTGCAAGATGGTTCTTTATGAATAGAGGTTTATGCAAAACCGTAGCATAAAAATTCTTTACTACATGTAGATAGATGCCATCCTCCCCATATCATGAATGGTATACTAAAGTTACACCTTTTGCATGTTAAACGTATATGTTCCTCTGAAACATGTTATAACCATGCAGCAGTAGAAGTGACTGACAGATTTAAAAATTGGAGGTTACCAAATATCTTTCATTCTTAAAACAAAACACAGTACTGATATTTGGGTTAGGCAAGATCTTCTTCAATCTCAGCAGGAAGAACAACAAGATAGCACAGTGTTCAAATACCACAAAATGCATGGGCCTTATTAAAAAATATTGGCATATTCATAAATCAGACTCTGCGCTTAATGACTTTGTTTCAAATCAATGTTGCTTGTCTTTTAGAAGAGATAAATCCATTGTCCAATATTTAGGACGTTTCAAAAAAATTGGGTTTTTATATCACAGTGCAGTATAAAGATCCATCACTGGTGAGTTATTAAAGGGTAGCTTCCCATGCAGTAATTGTTCAAATTATTAACACATCATCAAAAAGAAATGGTTTACTTCAGTTAAAACTCCCATGTTATTTCATATTTCACTGGTAATAACCTGTTCTGTGGACTGGGTCATATATCTTGCCACCTGCACATGTTCAGCAGTTTATATTGGTCAGGCTTGTAGAAAATTAAAAAAAATCATATATTTGAATATCTAAGTAATAACAAATGCAAAAAAGAAACTGATACATTCTGCAGGTATTGTGTGAAACATCCAGAAGTGCAATTTTTATTTACAGCGATTGACAGTGTTAAACCCTCAACAATATCAAAAAGTGGTTTACACTCGATCCTTAATAATAAGAAACATAAGTATATTATCACTTTATGGGGCACTGTTTCTCCATGGGTTTAATAATCACTATTAATGCTTGTATCCATAGTAATCATTTATTTAGCTGTAAAACTGCTCATTATTTCCTTCTTGTCATTGTGTTTTTGTAACTGATTTAATGAGTCATGTAATTACACATGTTTTGGAAATAAGGTCATCAGATTTGCACTGAAGAAGATGCAGTAATGAAATCAAAACTAGTATACTTTTATTTCTCTGATGGAAATAAATGTTATCTTTCATATATACTACTTGGGTTACTATCTGATGTACTGAACAAATTTTGATGGATTTCTATGAACAACTTTATGCCAGGCATAAGTTGCTAGTTGGAATTTACAAGTTATTAACACTGCTTATAGCCTGTTTTGTTAAATTTAAATACATGTGTTAGCCCCCTATCTTTATGATGCTTTGCCAGTGCATTAGTTTCAACCATCCTTCTTATCTCTGATTTGTGCTCAATTATACAGTCTTTTAGACATCTTGAGCATTTTCCCACATAGAAACTTTCACATTGCATGCAAGAAGTCAGATAAACAATCAATTCAGTATTACAAGTTGCATGACAGTCTATCTTATATATTTCTTTACTTGTGGGATGCTTGAATTCTATATTACCACATATGTCTTTACAACAACTACAGTTGTGGCATGGAATTGTGCCACTTTTATTTGGGATATTTATCTCTTTTTTATTTAATCTGAAATCTTTGTAGGATAGTTCTCTTTGTAAACTTGTACAATTCCTATGTGCAAACTTTGGTTTACCTCAAAAAATGGGCATTAATTCTGGCATTGATGTTATAATCCACCAGTTTTTACATATTATTTTTTCTATGTCTTTTGATATATTACTTTGGGTGGTGACGTATCTAAGATGATCTGCCTTTTCATGATTTTCCATCCTCATTTGCGTAATATCACTAAACAAAGCTGGTGCTAATTCATCTCTATGTTCTAATATTTCATGCATGCTGGTATATATATATATATGGTTCCCATTCAGAAGCCTGAAACATCATAAGCCTGAAAATCAAAATCCTGAAACTAAAAGCCTGAAAATTCAGAATCCTGAAAACTCAAAATCCTGAAAGCCCAAAATCCTGAAAGACCAAAATCCTGAAACTCAAAATCCTGAAAACACAAAATAGACATACTGATGTCATTGTGGCTTTGCTATTGTTAGCCCTGTGGTGTTAGGTCATGCGTTGGGGTCAGGTAAGTGTGCGGTTGGTTTTATTTTAGGGTTAGGGGCGGTTTAAGTGAGTTAGGGTTAGGGCGCAGGTTAGGCATGTATGCAATAGTGACAAATATTTGGGTTAGGGGCGGTTTAAGTGAGTTAGGGTTAGGGCTCGGGTCAGGTGAGAGTGTGATAGTGACGGACCTTAGGGTTAGGGTTAGGGTCAGGGTAAGTTGGTAGATATTAGTGTCTTTATAGTGACATATTAGCATTATTTGTGTTTTCAGGATTTTGAGTTTCAGGATTTTAGTCTTTCAGGATTTTGGGCTTTCAGGATTTAGAGTTTTCAGGATTCTGTATTTTCAGGCTTTTGGTTTCAGGATTTTGATTTTCAGGCTTATGATGTTTCAGGCTTCTGAATGGGAACCATATATATATATATATATATGGGCATCATCATATCCCCTGTCCTTCAACTCTTGACCCAGCATTTCCATCTGCTCTCTACATTTTATTATATCTAAATTCAGTCTACTTATCCTTAGTAATTGACTTTTTATTTTACCTCGAAAAATATGCCTAGAGTGCATGCTCATAGCATGGGTATACCTGTTAACTTGAACTTCCTTTCTATATAGACTAGTTTCAAGTGATTGAAACTAATGCATTGGCAAAGCATCATAAAGATAGGGGGCTAACACATGTATTTAAATTTAAATTACTACAGGTACTATATAGAGATATGAGGGGTGGGGATATTAATAACAAACTTAAAATAGAGTATAAATGGATAACTATGTTAGAAGCAGGTAGGTACTTGGGATGTAATAATTTAGTGAGTATAAAACCTTTGTTGGTAGCTAGGCAGAAGCAGTACAGATAATAAACAATAAATAAAAAACATATATAGAAGTGTTTCTAAATTTCTTATGAAGTTTATGTTATCCTAATTTTATGCACATATTTGTTTTAGAATTTTTATATGCATCCTATAGGTTGAATACATTGTAAATATTTAAGATGAATAATTTATATTGAATTGATTTTATGCTTGATTGAAAATTGATTTTTATTGGTTGGTTGTGTCATATGTTATTAGGAACTGATTATTTAAAATGTTTTTTTTTTTTTAAATGAATTGTGCATACTGATGAAGGGTGTTACCTGAAAGCTTTATTCTGTTTTATGTGAATAAATCGAGCATTTTTTCATCTATTTTGTTTTCTGTCTGAGTGATAACAATCGTTTCTGCAGTTGGTTAGTGGATTCTATATCTGTTGCAATATCTAACAGTCTATGAGATTGCCTGTAATATAATAACTCAAAAGGACTGAACCCTTTTTGCACTTCTCTAATGACAAACAGGACATACGGTATTAATTGGTCCCTGTTTGTTGCCATCTTCCTTAATAACTTTATGTCAACATGGATATTAATGATTGTTTAATAAAGTCTACTAATCCATCCATCCATCTGGGAATGGTTCGATCAGGGTATTGATTGTTTGAACTTAATGCACTGGTGTAATTGGTGCATTATTCTAGGCATAAATGGGAGTCCCTTGGTCAGTAAGCACTTCTTTGGGTATTCCCATTCTGGAAAACAATAAGACAACTTCCTCAGCTATAGCTTTAGCATTAGTCTTGCATAGTAGGATAACTTCAGGGTATGTAGTTGTATAGCCAAAAACAGCTAAAATCTATTGACACCTATAGCTGGATTTTACCAATGACCCAAAATATCCATAGCAATATGTTCCAATGGTAGATCTATGGTAGGCAATGGAATCAGATAATTTTAAAACTTGAGTATGGCACTGTCTTTTGGAATTCAGGGCATCAAGTACCCAAGTACTCTGATTCTTTCATTATTACTGATCAGGAAGATTGTGCTAGAGTTCTTGCTGTAGTCGTATCCATAGTCATGGCTATGTGCTAATCTTATCTCTAGATTTTAGAAAGACTTGGGCATCAACAGTTGGTGTAGTATTTCCTCTCCATCCATATTTAGACTGTTCAAGTAATTTTATAACTCAAGGTATGGGCAAGAAATAGAAACATTTTGCTCAGCTACTTTTGCTACAACTATGGCCACATTTCCTTTGCTCTGCTCAAAGGGTCATCTTCCCATTGTGTATTTTTATACTTTATCTGGCTTACCTTGAGATCAGACAGCTCTGAAGTTTCTCGAAAGTTTGCCACAAGGTAGAAGGAACTGCCTCATCTACTGCCAATATAAGCTCTGGAGTCTCAATATCTAGCTTTTCTCCTAGAAAAGGCAGCACATGGTAATATTCTTCAATGTCAACTGCTAGCTCTGCTTTATTTATGTATTTACTTTCTTCATTTATTTTATTATCCTGATGTACAGAAACATTTCCCTTTGCTTAAAGTTCCCATATTTTGACTCAACGGGAATATTATTAGTTCTGTGTTCAATATTATTTTGTCTGTCAGTATTCACTATTTTCTCCCTTTTCCTTCTTTATTTTTCTCACTGTCTGTTTTAGAGTAACTGGACATATCCTTTATTTCTGAGGCTTTCTGTTTTACCTTGATAAAACGTTTAAAATTTTGTTCAAATTATGTACTTTTCATACTTCCTAACCTCACTCTGTAGGACTGCAACTTTTCACTGAGTGATTCCTCCTGTTTAGTTTTGTTAGTCACTTCTACTGTCTGCTTTACAGTACTTTCAGCCTGCAATCACATCTCTAATCTCTGCTTTGCAATAGTTTATGCTATGGTATTTTATTGTGCAAGCCCTTTGTTTCTATTGATTTTTATCTTTCAGACTGCTTTGTCATTGAGATATGCTGTCATAGTTCTTTAAATTGTGTAGGTTTATATTTTTGTATCCTTAGCACAACTTTTGTACTACCTTTAAGGCTTTCATTTCAAACATTATACCTTGATATTTATTGGACTCATACACTCTAATGAATGTATCTGGAGGTTGATCCCCCTTTCTCCAAGTTAACTCAATACATCCGAGTGGTGCATCTGTGGCTAACTCCTATTGACATCTCTAGGCATCAAATATTGCTTGTTCATACTTGCATCAAGAATTCTAAAACCATGCTATGGACAAGGTTTTAAAATAATTCTTAAAACTTACACAATGGCAAACTCGACTGCAGTAATATTTGATCTTTGTCTAGTGAAGATAAAGAGTTATTAACTGTTGTTTTAATGATATAGCCTGTATGGAATGTATTAAGTAACCCTTGAAACTGTCCTATCTCTAGTCAGGACTTTTATTGATAATGTACCTTCTTTTTGTGAATTTGATTCGCCTAGTTTATTATTAGCAATTTGTACTCATTCTTGTTTTTTACGATTGTTGTCTTACTTGTATTCTTTGTGTTTATTAAAAGTATGTCTCACTGTTATGTTCTATGTGGAGCTTTTCTCCCCGGGCCTCTACTGAAAATGGAGATATATCCAGCTAGACTAGCCCGGTTAACAAATGTAAAATAAATAAAAATAAAATATTAATTTATATAGATAGAATTTTCACATTTTTCTAAATATCTCAACAATCAAGTAACACAGACAGAACTCCTTAACCTCATATGAAAGCTCTCAGCTAAATGAATAAAATGCTGCTGGCAGTATGTGTGTAACTTGAATGGTTGGTGAGATATTGTAAGTTGTTTACAAAATATTACAAATGTAATAGTTACTGTGTTTACTGTGACTTATAAAATTCAGTTTAAGACCTAGAACCTAAAGAACAAAAGCACTAAAAAATAGTTTATGCTGAAGGGTTTGCCATTTATACTTCTTTCATAACCCCTATGGTTCAAGATATATGAACAATTGTTTGAAATGTGAGTACATAATTTGATTCTGTCAAAAGGCTTAGGCTCCGCCCATTGGAAGTTACAGTGCAAACTTCCTGAGTTCCATTGGAATGAATAAGTTAAGCAAAGGAATATCTATAGACTTATTCACATCATGGTTCGTATCCTCACACTGATTATCAAAAAGACTGCCTTTTTCCCATTGTTTCCATGTATCTTTTAGGTAGGAATAGTCTTTCCTTATTGTCATGTCATGTGTTAAACTGGGTACTTCAACAACAGGATGAACTACCTTCCAAGATACTGTTTATATTTCTGAGACATAGAATAATGTTTCTTAACTCCATGAATGCATACTACATCAACTGCTTTGTTAACAAGGGTTTACTTTTTACACACGCACACACACACACACACACACACACACACACACACACACACATATATATATATATATATATATATATATATATATATATATATATATATATATATATACTGTAATTTGTATCAAAGTGATCATACTGACTGCCATCAATTAAGGCAGTACACATAATTACCTTTGCAGTACGACAGTAATACAATGCAGGCTCAACTATTTGAACAGATAATTTATTGCATTCCATAGGCATGAATACCATCATTGGTACCGTGGTTTTCAGAGGTTATATTTTTTTCAGGTGTAGCAGTGTCACTACTCCTAATACAAAATCTAGCTATGTGATTTTTTGCCCCACATATTTAAAACGGAGTATGAGTACAGCTGATGCTTATTGTTTGTTACTAATCTCTGATATATGTTTTACTACAGATCTAGATTGTTCAGTCTCTGCATAGTTTCATGGTATACAAACCTTTCAGCCATTACAACAAAACTCTCAGCATACTTACATTCAGTTTGCACCTCCACTTTCTTGAAGCAGTTGTTAAAGATCTCTTAACGTTGTCGATGGCTGGTTTCTACCATTTTATTTTTAATATGTTGCCCCTCAGGATCCAACCATAAATTAATTATATACTTTAAGTAACGCAGTTGTGATCTTACTATTTTATTGTGAGAAATAGTCTAGCTAAGAAATTTCTGAGCTTGTGTTTCAGGTAACACTGGCTTTGGCAAGTAGTGTCTTTTTAACCATTTCATAGTCCTGCTACACAGTTCTCTTCATGTCTATGAAGATGTTCAATGGTTCTCCAGTCTGCTTGAGTTGAAAGGATCATGGCCCAGGCAACTTAATCCTAAAACTCCTGGTAGGTTTACTCCTCAAAGGCAACACAGTACACATCTAAGTCCTCCTCCCCCTGGTTAGCTGTTTTAATAGTGGAACTGTTCTTGGTGTAGGGAGTGCTCTGGTCATGGCCTTCACCATTTCATCTGCAGTCATGGTCTGCAGTAACTGTTCCACAGTTGTTTTAACAAAAGTCCACAGCAATACCTTTGCTACAGTTCCATACAGCCTAGACATAGTCTGTTTCAGAAGGTATCTCTTTCTCTCTAAGCCAGTCAGTAGCTCTCTCTTCTGGATCCTATAACAGGCTTTCTCTCTGTGTCTTCCTTCAGGTCTTCATTTACTCTCCTTTGTCACTTGCAGAGCTGCTGCACTGGGAATCAAATCCCCTGCAAGAAAGGCAAACAACACTCTCTGAATGTACTTCCTTAGCCCTCATTTTGTGCAGCATTGACTGTTTCATTATGCAAACCCACTCCAGATAATACAACAGTTTATCTCTGCTTTTAAAACAACATTCTTATTTGATGTGATAGCGAATACTGCAAAAGGTCCTCTCAGTTCTTATTGTATTAGCCATGTATGCTTAAAGGAAATATCTTTTATTTAGATTAGCAGTTTATTCAAATACTCTATTTGATGAGAGTCACCAGTCTATGGTACACTCTCTCTCTCTCTCTCTATATATATATATATATATATATATATATATATATGGGTCTACCTGACATCATCGACAGCGGAAAACACTGACAAGCGAATCGCGAGCGCCAGAAGATCGACAATGCAGAAGACTGACACGATGGATGAAAACACCAACGCCGAGGATGCCGACATGGGAAAAGGCTGTGTAAGTATGCGGTAGTGACAGACGTTAGGGTGCGAGTAAGGTAAGTGTGGATATTGACGGTCTGTGGGGATAGGGGTGGGTTAAGTGAGTTAGGGTTAGGGACTGGGTTAGGTAAGTGTGTGGTAGTGATAGTCTTTGGGTTAGGGGCGGGTTAAGTGAGTTAGGGTTAGGGCGCGGGATAGGTAAGTGTGTGGTAGTGATAGTGTTTGGGTTAGGGGTGGGTTAAGTGAGTTAGGGTTAGGGACTGGGTTAGGTAAGTGTGCGGTAGTGATAGTCTTTGGGTTAGGGGCGGGTTAAGTGAGTTAGGATTAGGGCGCGGGTTAGCTGAGTATGCGATAGTGACGGACCTTAGGGTTAGGGTTTGGGTTAGGGTTGTAGATAGTTGTGTATGTGTGGTTTAGTGTGGGTTTGTAGGGATTTTGGTGTGCTTGTGTTGTGTGTGTGGTATTTGGACAGGGGATGTGTTTTGTTTGTTGATTGTTGTTATTGTGGTGTGTGCAGTGTATGAGGTTTCGTGTTTGTGTACCGTCGGTTATTTCGTTGTCGGGCATGTGAGGTTTCGTGTTTTTGCACTGTCGGTTATGTGGTGTCGGTAATTTCGTTGTCGGTGTTCTGGGGTTTCGATTATGTCAGGTAGAACCATATATATATATATATATATATATATATATATATATATATATATATATATATATAAATAAATAAAACAGGCCCAAATGTTGATGCCCCTGATGTTAATAACAAATTGTCAACAATGTGTAAATGTTGGCACTTAAATAGACATGTACCAGAAATATTACCCTGCTCATGTAAAAGAAAATAGACAAAAAATATTTATGCAGGGGACAGCCTCCCTGTCCCCCACAATCCTTCCTAATTACATACATATTAACTCTGAGATTGCACAATGCCAGGGAAAGGACACATTCTCAACCTCAGGGATTGTATGATCTTGCATATCTGTCAACCATCTGTTAGTTGACCAAACTGCATCTGATAAACAGGTGTTGACTATTAGCAAAATCAACAATATTTGGTGTTCCCAGAAATTCAAGTGCAGTTTATCAACAGTAAAAACTGAAACAAAAGTTTCTTTTTTAACTCAAATGATACTGTTTGCTACATACAGCTTAGTTCTCTGTTTGCTATTCCATTTTTTTTCAACTCTGGTCAAGCTGTTTTGCAATCCTCACATGCCTCCACAATAATGCACCTGATACTCCTCAAATAAATCTATAGTAAATTGCAAGGTATTGCTGGAGAAAATGCACAGATCTTTCATTCTTGTATTTCCATGGCTTCTTCTGGTCAGTTCCACCAAGATTATTCATGCTTTATTCCAAATCCCATTCTGTGAGACTAAAATGTATTTAACATTCTCTGCTTTCACTCTTTTTAACCATAACTTTTCAGTTGATTCACAATTAACACACATAAGAGCACTGCTCTTTAAAGTGTTAAATACAAGCATGTACCCATTCAAAACATAAGGAGGAACATAGAACCCTTAAAGAAATGTTATCCCCAGTCTTTTGGCTTTTCCCTGTTAGGGGTCGCCACAGCGAAACTCCGGTCTGCTAATGATTGGCAGTGGATTTTTTTGCAGTGCCGAGTTGCCAGCCTGAAGCCCAACCTTCAAAGTAGACACATCCATTCACGCACACACCTACCTGCATGTCTTTAAACATCAGTAATTAAGAAAATATGTACCCTGATCATCAAAACTTTAACTGGAAAATGAAAAAAATAGACTATAAATTAAAAAAATGAAACTTAATTGGAATCAACAGAAAAACAGAAAGTACTCATATGCTTAAGTACAAATTTACAGCACTGACACAACCTAAAGAAGAAAAAAGTAAAAAAAAAATAAGATCATAAAATTAAGCAATGAAAATTCTTTGTTGCATATATTTCATACCAAAAATGCTTCATACGTCCATGGATTCTTATTTATAGCAAGACTATTAATAAAATACACACATTTCCATAAGTCAGAAAAAGTAGCACAACCCTATAACAAAACAGCCTTGCACTGCACAACTTAGCAATAATTTTTCTCTCCTCCATATTATAATCATAGCCACTAAATTTTTTTACCAACGCATCACAAAAACATTTTTGCCCAAAAGACTCAAATCCTAAATAAAAAAAACAGGTGTGTGTGTGTGTGTGTGTGTGTGTGTGTGTGTGTGTGTGTGTGTGTGTGTGTGTGTGTGTGTGTGTGTGTGTGTCTTACTTGCTACACTAAAATATGACCAAGTAATGAAACAACCTCTGAACCCTATACCTGTCCCGTCTCACTGATGCTTTCCAAAAGTTAAAAAGAAAAGCAAAAAAAAAACCCTACACAGTCCTCAGTGTGTGTGTGTGTGTGTGTGTGTGTGTGTGTGTGTGTGTGTGTGTGTGTGTGTGTGTGTATCGATTTATTATGTGCACACGATAGCACACTGTTTTGGATTCAGTAGGTGGTAAACACTGTGGTATGCTAATTATAGCATAAGCAGCTGAATTGTATGCAAATCAACCAGTCCAGGATGGAGGAACTATTCAACAAGCTATAAAGCAACTGTGTAGACTCAGTGATGGTTTTTTCTGCGAATTCTAAAACCTATTTGAATACAGCCATGGAAACTAGTCTACACAGAAAGAATATTAGGGGCCGCTGTAGCATTAATTCTTGAGTATGTGCAACAGGCTGAAGTCTATGCTGCTGCTGCTAATAGACCACGGCCAAGAAGGAGAAAAGTTTTTAGACCCCATTTAACTTATCGCAGTCTGCATGAGGTGGAAATTGTAGAGAACTACAGGGTGGATAGAGACATTACAGGAACTCTGCAACCTCTGTCATCCTTAACTCAGACCCAGGGCAAACCGATGGGAACCAATACCAGTGGAGACAAAGGTATGTGTAGCACTTAGAATTTTAGCTACAGAAACCTTTCAGAGACCAACAGGGGACATGATGGGGGTATTAAAGGCACCAGCATCAGAGTCAGAGGGGGAACCAGCAGGTGCTATGGGTGTAGGCAGACATAGGCATGCTCAATATGCCCTTGCATTGTTTAAGAAACAATGCATAGCACACTCACTCACCACCTGAGGGGCTAAAACCTTCATACTATGCACATACATACAGTAACATTGATGCCAAACAATGCCCACCACATTTACCTACCCATGTAATGGCTGTGTACTCCTAGCATCAGACAGACAGACACAGCCCTGAACTAAAACTGCAGCAACCACCAGATTTACAAGGTTAATGTTAAACATTGAATATTAAAACAAATATGTAATAATACAAATGAATGGCATATCCTTGCATACTGTTAATTGGTAATGTAAGTAAGCAAAAGGTGGATGATTTTTACAGCAAAGACTTCAACATGTGACAGCAGTGACATATGTGAATATGTGTCTTCTATCAAGTAATAGGCCTCATGCTTCAAAGATTCACAGATTCATACCTCTCAAAAGTACTGATGGCCACCAAATGCACTCAGTTTGGCCTCATACTTTTGTACAGGCAAATCGTTAAAGAGATAAGTTAGAAATTAATGGCACGAATGTCAGTTCCAGACTTCTTATCCCTCAGAAAAATCTTAAAAATAGTGATGCAAAAACTGTTTGATTCTATCAACTGTCTAACGTTGTAAAACCAAAATATTTAAACAGTCTCCCTATTGTCCAGCCTTTGTCCCACTTTTATTTATGGCTTGGTCCAGCTTTGTTGCTGTAAGAGTGTGGGAGGCATATATACAGTAAATAAACCTGTAAGAAAGCAGTACAGTTAGCAAAACAGCATCACAAACACAGCTATATTAAGCACTAAGTTAGCTAGATGCTCTAAGCATCAGACACAAAGCTTATGTATCCACGAATCCAAAAGATAGAAAACAAGGATATGGCACAGTCATCATCACTTGCACAGGATGTTTTGTGTGTGTGTGTGTGTGTGTGTGTGTGTGTGTGTGTGTGTGTGTGTGTGTGTGTGTGTTTGTGTATGTGTGTGTGAGTGTGTGTGTGTGTGTGTGTGTGTGTGTGTGGGGGGGGTGCGGGAAGCCTAGGCTGACACAAAAGGTATGTGGGTGTGTGTGTGTAAGAAAGAGAAACAGGCAGACATTTAGATAAAGTATCAGATGGCCACTGAGGCAGAGTGTACTTTAAGCCTCACATCTGAACCATGTAACTGTTATGTGTGTGTCTGTATGGGCACTCCAGGTGAAATTGGTGTGTGAGTATCTGCAAGAACACACTCAAGCTCTGTCCTAGCTCTGTGTCTTGGTATGTCAGACAGGTGTGAGCCGTGCATAGTAGAGTTGGCAGCTTGTCATACCTGACCATGAGAACTGGTTCTTCCAGGATTTGCACTGGCACATCTATGCCCACGGTCAGATGCACTGCTGCTACCTGAATTTGACTAATGTTTACTGGATGAGTTTTCCTCATGAGTACACCCAGGATTACAACCCCCATGGCCTGCCTCATCTGGGTGTGGACACCTCAACCACTGATGGAGCGGTGCAAGTAGTGCCACTATGGGAGCATGACTGGACATGGCCACGTCACCTAACATCAGATGATGTGGCTGACCTACACCCATGTGGATGTCCCTCCATACAGACATTCCATCACAGACACTGCCTATTATAACATGGCATTCATTCAATCCACTGAATCAGCAACATGGTGATGTCAGTCATGCATGTCAGCATATGCCACATCTACAACTGTAAGCATTTCTTTGGAGGCCCTATTGGAACATGCCTGCACCTCTATGATGACCGTAAATATATGTCAAGTGGCACAGAGACGGACACACTTGGATCAAGTGGAGGGTGAACAGTAGGCCTCCTTTGAGCACCTCTAATAACCCTCCTGTGTGGCACCTCACCCACACTTTGGCTACAGCCAGAGTCATCAGGCAGTGAAGCTGCAGTAACCACACTACCCTGATCGAGTGTTTCACCCTCCACCTGTCCAATATCTGAGGGCTTACTGGAATGGGTTGGCAAAGGCCTACTGGATATGTCTGATGGAATTACAGGGGATGGCTGAATGTCAACCTCATTGTCAGATTCAGCCTCTGCACCCCCTGACTGGGTGTATATCAGAGCAATGAAAGTGCATATGTGCAATACATAAAAGTCGACACATAATAGACGAAACCTGTAAATAGCGAACGGCCACATAATCAAATTTTTTCCTAGTGAAAAAATTCACGTGGCCGTTCAGAAAAAAATAAAAATTAAAAACCATTATCAGGTGGGAGGGGGGGGCTTCAACCCACAACCCCCCCTAACTAAATATACCAACTCCAAGATTGCACTATAGCGAAGGAAAGGGCAACTTCGTGTAGCTGGCCAACTACCTCCTTGCCCTGTGACATATTCATCGAATCGCTTAAATGTGGTTCGATGAATATGTGTTGCTCTTTACGTGCTCACTCAAAAGCAGTTTCATGCTTTTAATACAGACTCCCCCGACTGTACCTCTGTTTGCCCACGTTCATCATCATCAGAGTCTGCTGATACTCTGACATCAGGTGGTAAGAGTTCTACACTTCCAACATCTGTATCACCTGTGATAATAAGTAACAAATGCAGGAAAGAAATTAATAGCTATACTACTACTATAATATATGCTAACAAACTAATAGTGGTGTCACTATTACACAGTACAGAAATACACAGACAGTCCTGGCACCCACATCACACATACGGATAAAATAAATATTTCTGTGAACTGCTCATCAGTACTAAAATAAAAATGTTTGGTTTAACATGTGCAGATGACTCCACACTTCCTAGGGAGGATGGTCCTAGAAGACGTTAAGCAAAAAGTAAGGGCACGATCATCACAACTAACAGTAACACAGGGGATGAAAATGTTTTGACCCTTTATATGTCCATTAACAATACATTTAACAGAAACTTGAATGACATGTCCACCCCAAGCCCATGTGTAATGAACCAGAATGTGTTGTTAACTGTATCAATCTTTATAACTAGCCCCCCCCCAAAAAATTGTTAAACAAACTTAAGTATTGCTATCAATATTTTACTCTACAAGAAATATTTTACATTTGACATAGGTAAGCCTACCTGGAAGCTTCACCTGGGACATACTTGTCCTCCCTGAAACAGCAGCACCAACATCAATCACATGCCATTATGCACTTTCCACTGAGCTTTCTGAATCCCTGACAGTGGAGAGGAACTCTTCATTTGGTGTCAGTGATGGCTCTGTAACAGGCCCCCCAGTAGCCATCTGTCCACAAGCCACTGCAGCTGATCTGTTCTGCGCCGTTGAAATCATGTCAGTGGCCCTATGACACACCTGATCATATGTCCTGCTGTGGTCCCTAACAGCCTTGACATTGTCCACTATCTGCTGCCAAATTTGCATTCTTCCAGACATATCCCCATGGCCTTTCTCAAGCAGAAAACTACCATGTTGTTTAAATGCTTGGACAATGACATTATTCTCAGAGTCACTGAAGGAGGATTTGTGGGGATTGGGACACTTAGGTGCCATAGTCATAGGTAATATAAAACACAAAAGAAGAAGGATAATAGGCATAAATATCACATAAATAAAAGTCCTACTTAGTTTTTCAATATTACCCACTGGAGAAACATAAAATGTTCAAGATATTCAAATATAAAAAAGAATGTATGTGGTTGTAACATATCACAGTCACACACAAAGCAAAACAAGGAGAGTAACAATAGCAAAGCAAACCTCTGTGGAAACAATTTTGTTTATGCCAACACAAAAATCAAACTTTACTCCCCACCCCCAAAACAACAGGTAAATGACATTTTGCTACCAAATAAAGGAAAACCTCAATGAACTGTTAAAAGTGCTATCAAAGAAACTGCCCCTAAGACTTGTGTACACATTTACCACATAAAATTAATTTTTTTGCAATTGCCAGTCACTTCTACCTGTGGCCAGCAATCTGCTACATTTCACTGAAATAACAATAGAAAAGTGTAAAGAGAAAAAGTTGTAACATTAACACTTGTGATGAAAGTTAATAAGGCTGTGAATCCGAGAAAGTAAAATGCCCTGACAAAAATGCCTATGCCATCAGTAAACATTTAAGAAGTGCATACAAACAAAAGTAGCATTTGCTAATGCATTTATCAAACTATTTTTCTAAGTGACATCTGAGCATATCCAGTATATAACTGAAAAATGCAATCATACCTTATCAAGATCAGTACACTTTGGAGCAGATAAATCCAAAGTAATAGCAATCTTCTTCTGTGTTATTCACATAAACAAGTCTCCTCACCTTCAGGTTCCCTAGCTACATGGTTTTCTTTTTATAGTGTAGATTCAGGTCTGTGAGCATGGTGAATCCCAAATTCTTGGTTCCCTGTAGCAAATGTAAAGATAGTGCAGGCACTCTCTCAGTGTCTGTTGCTAAAGAATTGCAACTATGAATGATTACTGGTGGGGAAATGAAAAATGCAATAGCAAGTCAGACTCCCTTGCCTCCAGTGGGTGTGTCAGCCAGGTAGACTTGCAAAGTGTAGAAGTAATTGTATCAAGGTTTTAAATGTAAGTAAGCAGCACATATTTTGCATTTTCTGTTCAGTAATATCCATCCTCCCCTGTATTTGTTGAAAACTATATATTATTGCCATTTAATAGTCTCTGACATTCTAAGGACAATGACACAAAGTACCTTACAGACTTTATGTCTCGGATTACTGCTCAGATAATAGAAGAATGAACATCATACAGAGATAAGACAGAGCTGAATTTCTATAAAGAACAGTCATAAAATGTTGTGTGATCACTCATTGCACTACATCTGAAATTAATACATGTAGAAAGAAATCAGAAGTGTGCAAGTGCCATTTGTCTTATTGGTATTGTGGATGATTTTGGACTTGCTTGTATGGACAATGTTTTTCATTCTCTGCTGCAAAGCTGTTTCTGTGGCCAGGAGGGATAAGACACACTTACTGCATTTTGAAGGTTCATTGGTGCAAGAGTTCAAATCCAGACTTATGTAAAATCTTTCATGTGTACTAACATATATTTTATAGTTTTGCTTATTTTTATAGCTTTTGTTATGCCAGTATAAAAGGAGTGTGGTGGCTTAGCGCAAATATGGGAAATGAATTAACACAATAAATGTCATGTAAAGTACTTCTTTGATAATCAATACAGCAACTACATCTGTGAATCACATGTGTGTGTAGCACATCTGTTAAACACATTGATCCACACAGCATATACTATCTTTAGATCATGGTTTAAATCCCACCTTTGTCTTTTAAGGATTTAAACTAATAAACAGTGCTCACAAAGCTAAAACAAGTTTAGATTTGCTTGTCTTGTTTGCACGATGCTTACCATCATCACATTTGGAGTAATGACCTACACACAAAGCAGGCAGAACACCTGTAGAAAGGATGCAGACATTCTTGATTTCAAAAAGGGTACATTGTTGCATTGTTTTGCATTCCATAGCACAGCACCGCTAAGTGACACTGATTGGCAACCTTCCCCAACACCTGCAGGTCTAGAGAACCTATTGACAGGAATCAGACTATCAATAATTACAAAATATGTACATTCTATCAGTTCTGTTGGGCACTGCACAAACATCCTAAGCGGCATTGACACACAGAAGTTAATGAACAGGATCATATCCAGCTGTTATTTAACTATTTCTCTGGCAGCAGATGTGAGTGTAGAGCTGCAGTACAGTTGGCCCTGCATTCTAATAGTGGCAATTCCAAATATTTTTACTGTTGTTCCATTTCAATTTATATCAAATGTCACATCAAAAAGGTAAACATAATTAAAAATAACAATAACAATAAGTATGTATAGCAGTGGAGCTCATATGAATTATATGTATGACTGAGGGTATACAGACTACTATGTTTTTGTAATTATAATTGTGCTATCTGGCCTTGGATGGCTTTCTGACTTCAATAAGACCCATGCACATATGAATCTATAAACCAGGACATTGTGACGTGACACACATATATGGTTAAACCCTCAGTCTGTCATGTGTATTCATATATAATTAATAACCATGTCTGAGAAGCACTTCTCCTGTGGCAAGGAAGAAAAATCACCACTGTGGTCACCCCTGTGAAAGAAAATGTTTTGTCTGTTATGCATAGGTTTGAATCCCACATTGTAAAAATTAATTTTAACAGTGTGTAAAGCCATACAAAAAATATGTCAGGTCATAACTTTTATGCTCCCAGTGCATGTCTGCAAAGTTAAATCACCTAACAGTTACTGCAGCAACCAACCCTCAGACTAATGCCAACTGTCATATTAACTTTCCCATTTCAAAAACTGCTTTCCTCACATCATCCAAACGTGGTTGACATCATTGTTTGGGTTTACACACTATCAGTAAACATGATAATATGCATTGGGAGGAAATCATTATTAGCTATTGTTGTTCTTTCTGATTAGCCATGTCCAATGGTAGAAGGGAAGGTACCCAATTTAGGGCACAGAGGTAGGGTGTTGAGGAGTCCAGAATCTTTATTGGACTCCTTGTAAAGTGCCGCAGCTGAAGGCTTTTGCAGGTGGACTATACTGGCTCCCAGTACAGGTCTGAGGCTTGGAATAGTCTGGCCAAGGCAGTCTCCAGTGTGACTAGCTTTCCATGCACTGGAGAACAGTATAGACATCACTTTAATAACTTGAAAAGGCACAAGAGGGATACACTCAACCAGGGGCTGTATGAGTCCATAGGTTCATAGGTTTATAGGTTGGTACTAGGCTATCGGCCCTAGGGCCTATAAAAGTCTAGCCATAACAATTCCCTGGCTATTTCTTCCCACAGTATTTACTTCCCTGGACCCCTGTCTAGCAGGACGACTGACGTGATCCCCGGGGTGAATTAAGAACTAGTAACATCCCACAGTTGTGTAAGTATACTAATAAAGAGAATTTATAATAGAAAGAAAGCTACATATAGACAAGACTGGTATGCATATTGCTCTTCTGTTCTCTTCTCTTCATTCAATAGCTAATGCAGAAATAACTGTGAATAGAGAAGCTCATGCTGAGTGTCTAGAGATACTGAAGGATGCAAGGAGTATGTATGCAGCACAAGAGAAGTATTATTGTAGCCTTTAAATTAATTTTTTTCTTTTCTATACAGTTGTAGCAAAGTAAGCATGCACATCCTAACTGTAAAAGCAAACATGCGTGCTTCAGTCTGTAGCACAAACCAACTGTAGGAATCAAGTGTAAGACTGTAGTCAGATGTTGTGGGTTCAAATACCACAAGTAACAAGTATAATATAGTGCAATCCTTAAAAAAATATTACATAAATTAAATTCTACTCAAGTGGCATAAATGCCCTGCTGTTAACTTAATCTGTATAATTGGACAAAGCATTTGTGCAATATCTGCACATTTCAAGGATTACATTGAGGAATCCTTAATTATAGTTTGCAGTTGTTAGAAAGTATACTTAAATGTAAAATTCAGATAAAATACTTTTATTATCATGAAAATGCATCGGATGTGACATATGCTTGTACTAATTTTATCTCTTTTTTCTCTCACTTCAGCCCTTATCTCTTTTTTTGTATGTGTCGTCAAAACCTTTCCATATTATCCATCTGTAACACATCACAAAATGCTTTACAGCACAGGTTCCCACTCCACTGGTTCTGGCATAGACACCCAGCACATCTGGGACCCAAACTGGCTGTACTGCTTCTGCTGCCACTGCACTATCTGCACCCTCTGGTAGCATTACCCTGGCAGCTGGTGCAGTGGTACCCTCCAGGAGTACTGGTGAAGTGGTAATTTTATCACCCACCAGGAAATGCCAGGGTTGGTGCATAGGGTCATGCACAGCAGCATTGGTGCACACCTATGCTGGATGGAGAGGCTGCTCTCCCTTATGGTTCATAGGAGGTGATGTTAAGCACTCCAGCAACCAGTGGAGTAAGGGGATGGTGATGACAGTCTTGCGGGTGAGGACTAGACACTGTCCCCATGTTTGACAGGCACTGCTTCTGTTGTCCCCTCCCTAACCTAAATCATGGTGTCTCCCAACATTTTGTGTCCCTCACTGTCCCTGTGTCTTTTCTTATTTGTCCTGTTTGCATCTGATCCCTCACCTACCCTACTTATCTGACCCAGAAATGCGAACATCCCTTATCCAACATTCCTTTCTTACTAAAGTAATAAAAAAAATGGGCACCTGTCCCACAAATCAAAATATTGTCCCATATATAGCTCTCCAGTTCACACATGTGTCTTCTTGATACACTTGATTTGTTCCAATTGGCTGTACAAAATGATTGCATTGTTGTCACCCCTCTTTGTTGAGGTGATGGTCCAAATTCAGTTAATATTCTGTACACATTTTCATTGTACACTTTGAAGAAGTGGATAGATATGGTTCTTTCCTCCCTTCTGCACATTCCTATATTGATTTCCCTTTGTTCTTCCCACTGCTTGCCCCACATTTCACGACTTTCCTATCTACCCCATTTTAACACCTTTAATCTGGTCAAAAAATAGAATCACACACACAACATAAATAAGTTTAAAAAAACAATGGAACCCTTGCCTTTTTGGCCTCTGTGTTTGTGTGGAGTTGACATCATACACCAATGCCAAGAAATGGTGCATGGCTCTTCCTTGGTGTGGTTAGCTCTGTACGATACAGCTTAAACATGCTGCACTAAGGTAACACACAGTAACACACCATGAATGTAGTATAAAGAATTATTTCATTGCATTATCATTACTTATTTAAAACTATTACATACACCTGGATTCAAACCTCATATCATCTGGGCTCAAAAAGAAATATGTCAATGCATTTACACCTGCTGCCACAGAGTCAGCTAAGCAGCAGGTGTGAGTGGTCTCATAATTTTAGCAATGAGGCTTACATTTGCATGCCACATAACTATGCCAAACAGGTAAAGCAGAAGAAATGTGTATCTTGCATGCACAAACACTTTGCCATCATCCGCACAAACCAGCTGCTTGGCAGTGCGGTATGAAAACTGCACCATAGTATGTATTAATTTTGTGTACTGTCCATTTAGTCTTTATCCCATGAAAGCACATGTAAAAGCACAAACAAAAGAATGGTACTTTTTAAGAAAAGAACACATATTTACACTGCAGCTATCTGTTACCTCCCCAAGCATGCAAACTTGGTTTCTCAGTATTTGTTCACAAATATATATATTATACTACAGAAATAAACAACAAACCCTTTCTTATATACCATGCACATCTTTATAATAACAATCCACATTCTTATTTTCCAATACTTGCAGTAATGTGGACAGCTGTTTGTATATAGTTTGTAAAGATGTCTCTTAAAGTATACCTGCACATTGGAAACACAACCACCAAATACTACACATTGCACACTTATCAATCTGGTAACATGCGGAACTTTAACATCTTGACAGTTGGGCATGGCTAGCTATCCATTTCATGCACACCTCCCAGCATCTTCTCACCAACATTCAATGCTGATATCATCCACTATAAATTGTTCTGCAGCCTTGTAATAGTCAGACTTGTGCCATGGCACTTGAGTTAAGTACTGAGTTTTCTAGTCTGTGTAGGTAGTTAGGTAGGGGTTCTGTTCTCACTACAGTCATATGGTGTGTGTGTGCATGTGTGTTTGTGTGTGTGTGTGTGTGTGTGTGTGTGTGTGTGTGTGTGTGTGTGTGTGTGTGTGTGTGTGTGTGTGTGTGTGTGTGTGTGTGTCTAGTCAGAAGTGCATAATTGTGTATCCTGCAGTTACCACATCAATCCCATGGAGTACCAATATTTTGACAGTTGCACATACCTACACATCCACTTCATGCAAACCTTCCAACATCGTCTGTCCAAAATCCAATGCTGATGTCATCCAATATAAATTATCCACTAGCCTTGCAAAAGTCAGACGTGTGCCATAGTACCTGTGTAAAGTACCGAGTTCTCTAGTCTGTGTAATTAGTTACATAGTGGTTCTGTTCTCACTGCAGTCAACTGGTATGTGTGTGTGTGTGTGTGTGTGTGTGTGTGTGTGTGTGTGTGTGTGTGTGTGTGTGTGTGTGTGTGTGTGTGTGTGTATGTGTGTGTGTTTGTTCACTTGCTTGACATTAGCGAGAGAATTTTACACCAGCATGTGAGACACTGCTATTAACATCTTTTCCTCACCAGACACTGCTGATGTCTGGTCTTGTCTTACACTCTCCAAGTCAGACTTCTGCTGTGATATTAGTATAATACAGACAGTATCAACACACACCAAAGATAGCTGCCACAACCACGGAGACACATGAGATGAAACCAAACCATTGGGGGGGGGGGTGTTTCTTATGTTCTGAAAACAAACGCACAAATGTAGACATCAAACCCATATGAGCAGAGCAAGTGCTATGTGACCTGTGCACTGAGGTAGATGGTATGTGGAACATCCACCAGCATGTGCCACAGTGGTGACTACTCCCTTGTATGTAACACAACTCCTGAGTAGGTGCAGGACATCCACATCAAAGGCCATAATACTTCCATAGTTCACAACCTTCATCATACCAGTAACTGAATACAATGCACCCTTCTTCATATACCTCCCTACACATCTTCCAGGGATGCATAACTCAAGTGTACCACCTTTGCCACACTGAGCTCCTACACATCTTATTGGCCATACCTAGGTATTCTTTTTGTTGCATAAAAATTACTGTCTGATGGTGAGGAATCCCCATCAAGGTGATATAACAGATTCATGTGTGATACCTGTGATGCACGCAGTACATACATAGCTGTTTAACATTGGTGGCATGGGTTACGTTTGTGACAGTGTGAGTTGTGCCATATATATGTCATGCACACCTGTCAACTAGCCTGGATTGATCATAATGTCACATACAGGTACAGCAGTGTCTCTCCTAACAGCTCCAGCAGATGTTACAGTGTCAGGATGGTGTGCTTGACTACCCTCATAGATTGCTGACATTCGTGCAGAACCATCTGTGATCATTCACAATCACATATGGTTATGTCATAGACATGGGATTATTGATGGTGTTATTCTGCTCTTCTCCATGATTGTGCTTGGTTCTGTTTACTGCTGCCCATGAGCCTGTAACTATGTGTCCCCCTTGGTGGAGATCTCTGCTGACATTACAGTCATATTTAGGCAACTCATTTTGCGCAGCTTCATAATATGAAATATGCAGCTAACCTCTATTGTACATAACATCCCCAATAGAAGTCCTCTCCATTCTTCATGTCGGAATGCTTATATTACAAAGACATCCTCTCCATTGTTACATCACCTTGTGTGACAGTCACATTATATACATTTTCACTGTGCCATCTGTACTGTATCATATTGATATGTGATTAGTGTTTCTGCTACAAGTGTCTTCATTTGCATGTCATCATCTGCTGCACATTAAGATGTTTCACCTCCTTCCTTGTGTTCATTCTTAGAATTCATCTGCGTGTCCCTTGTCAATGCTTACACTTCCCCTGACTGTTTATTTTAAATGGCAGTCCATGTACAGTTACGGATCATTTACACATCTTTTGTACAGAGTGCCAGAAATGGGACTGCACAATACTCTGCAATGTATACATTGTCCTGTAATGTGTTTGTACCATATACATTGCTATATTGTTAACCCTGGTAATCATTGTAGCATTCTACGAAATTGCACAGATCTAGTTTGCCCGTAGGTAAACAGGCCTACATGTCTGTTGCTATCTGCGTTGCTTTATACACTTTCCTGGCTGGCGGCACTGTTGCTAGTCATGAAACTGTGTTTTTTTACATTTAAACAGTGTACACAACATGAATGTGTAATTAGTGCTGCTGCTCACTGCTCAAACAAGTAAACTCCATGTAGACTTTGCGCGAAGCCTACATGGAGTTTATTGAATCGCCAGGAACAACAAAAAAAAAATCATAAAAATCTATTTTATCCAACCAGTCATGTCAACTATGACTTCAAAATAGAGACAATGAAACAGTCTCCTAGAGCCTTAAACACACAGTCAAAACAGTTCATCAAAATATAGAAAAATAGTTTAGCCACAGCTCCAGTAATCCAAAATTTTCACTGAAAAAGAATTTCCACAAAAATGAACTTACTTTGAATGTGATATCTCCACCCATAAAGCCATTTCTTAAAAATAAAGTGCATACATAGTACTGTTTCCCACAACAGGGAAAAATTCTAAAGCCAAAATGTACAATTATGTGTCATAAAAATTGCAATGGTTTTTGATTTTATAAGACTATTACTTGTATATATTCTAGTGGTTTACATTAATCTCAGTCATGGTTTTGTCACTTATGAGCTAATTAGCAGTAGACCTCTACAGTACAAGCCACATACTGCACAGTAATACATAGTCAAATGAAACTCCTACTCCAAAAAAATGAATAATGCTAGTGCCAAATTGTCCAGGCTACATCCTACTTTTTAAAAGCCTGCTTCAGGCAATATTGCTAAACTTCTCGCACGTCTTAAATCTCTCATTAACTACTGCATCCGTACCTTCTCCTTTCAAGCACACATGTAGTATTCCACTGCCTGAAGTCTCTACTTCCAAAGAAACAAAGGATTACAGAACCATTTCCCGTCTTTATCCTTATCACTATAATATTTGAAAAACTCCAATATAAACAACTCCTAAAACCTATTAACAGCTACTGTCTATAAACAACCCATAAAACATATTAACAGTTATAAAGTCCCGTGAGATGTGCAACTTGGCTTCTGAAATACTTTCAGCATGATTGCAGCACTGTTAGCTGCAACTGACATTTATTGTAGCTGCAATGAAGGTCAGCTGTGGTCCTGTTTGCAGATATGACAGGGACCTTTAAAACCGTAAACCATAACATTCATCAAAAAGCTAGAAAGAACAAACTCTAGTGACAACACAGTCCTGTAGTTCAGGAGTTATCTACAGCAGAGATCTTTCCAGGATTGTTTTGACAATGCATTTTCTACTATAGGACTGGTCAATGCAGGAGTAGCTCAAGCCCTATTTGTCAACAACCTTCCCACAACCTTCCCATTGAACTATTACTTCTCAAGATGGTTATGTATGCAGATGATATACTTCTCCTACAAACCAGCAATAACCACAGCAGCCTCAAAAGCAAACTACAAATAAGACTTCACCCAATTATACAACGTATACCACTCTAATAGACTGCTTATCAAGCAGGAAAAAAAAATTATGGTTTTCTCTACACTCAAAGAATTAGCTAATACCCCTTCAGTTCACTTAACAGACCTCATTAATAACATTATTTCCAATACAACTGAACAGAAATATTTTGAACAATATTTAGACCCAGATCTCTCCTTTACAAAACACACTGATATTATAGTCATTAAAGTCCTAGCTCAACTGAAACTTTGTAGCAGCATCACCCATCTTCTCTCTTCTTACCCCGGTGTGTACTGATCACTAAGAACGTACCATTAACTAAACTGGAATATGGTTTTCCTTTTTAGGTCTTACATTCAGTCTACAATTCCCATAAAATGCAAGTAGTTCAGAAAACTCTCAGGAGATTTATACTTCTAGAATATCCTTTACCCAATCACTGAAAACTTCTAGAAAACACAAACAAACAAACAACTGGATCTTAGTGAATAGCAGGGCAATCTTCTTAGTTCTTTGCTCTTCAAAGTTTTAAAACAGTTGTATTCCTCTCTATTAAAAAGAAAGCTTCTTACTCAGGAGATCTTATCTAAGAAGCTCACAACATAACTGCATATCAATTGCATGCCCACCTTTCAAAACCACATCGAGGGAAAGAATTTTCTCAAGACTAGGACAAGCAACCTGGAATCACTTGCCTACAGATGTAAACATTCAAGAATCCATTGAAACTTTTAAAAAAGCCCTTAAAGAATACCTATATTCTGAATATGCTTGCAAATGCTCTCAATGGGCAAGGCAGAAACATGTTAGTCTCTATAATCTGACAGCTTGATTAAGTATTAGTTTCCATGGATACCTCATATGCGTTTTGTTTACTGCTCTAATGTGCTATCTTACTACTGTGTGTTATTTTCATTTTTTATATGCATTGCAAATATACGTATATAACTGTACTTATATGCATAAACTTACCAAAGTAATATTCAAATAACTAATTGTGTATTGTTAGAACTGCACATATTTACTTGTGTATTCTGTCTTTATTGCTTGTATTGTTCTTGAGGTACCTAGCTCATGACAAAAAGGGATCAATAACCCAATTCGTCCACCTGGATATTAAATATAAATAAATAAATTATACATGTATACATCTACATGTGTGTGTGTGTGTGTGTGTGTGCGTGCGTGTGTGTGTGTGTGTGTGTGTGTGTGTGTGTGTGTGTGTGTGTGATACTGTATATATATATATATATATATATATATATATATATATATATATAGAGAGAGAGAGAGAGCTATAGGTATATACTGTACATATATACATGCACGCACATGCACACACACACACACACACACACACACACACACACACACACACACACACACACACACGCACACACACATGCACACACACACACACACATGCACACACGCACTCACGCGCACACACACACACACACACACACACACACACACACACACACACGCACACACGCACACACACACCCCAATAAAATACTGATTGTTTTTGGCAGGTAAAGAGATGCTTGAATATGGTGAATGTCAACTATACATTACATTGTATGTAATCTCCTCAACTTGTCTTTGTAGTGCTTTACGGGTTACTTCATGGAGTTTTAGGAGGGGTATGTGTTTGTGGATTTATTGTTTATTATTTCTTTTTATTAATGTTTATGAGATGAATACACTCTCAGTGTTGTGTTTGACTGTGTTCCCATAATGCTCCTGTTTTAAGGGTAAGTGTCCTTCGTCCATGTTGTAAGAGCATGGAGTTGTTATATATAAGTGTGAAGGGTGTAGAGAGCTTGCCCATCCTGCACAAAACATTTTCTTTGCTTGTTTTGCTACCTGTGTGAATTTTTCGTAAGTGGTATTCTGAGATTTGTTTTTTGTGTTTTATACATTTTGTGCTGGCCATGTTCTTTTTCAGTATTGTGAGGTTTGTTGATTATGTAGCTTGAGGTTTATTATATAGTCACATTTACAATATACATATCTATCTATATATATATATAATATATATATATATATATATATATATATATATATATATATATATACATATATATATATATATAAATATATATACATACATATATATATATATATATATATATATATATATATAGATCTATGTCAGATGATCGAGTTATACTCGAAATTAATATGGATGAGACCATATGATCAAGTTTCCAAAAACTTGGACATCAAAAAAAAATCACAAAAATCTACTTTTTTTGATATTTATGCAGAGGGCAAGCCCCCCCCCCCACCTGGGTTGCACCCTGCAAATTATATATACCAACTCCAAAATTGCACTACAGTACAGAAAAGGGTAAATTTCCCAGTCCCCACTGAACCACAATCTCCATTCAAAAGTTTTGAGTTTTCAAAAACGCAAACTTCTTTATTGAAATTACACTTACCTGAAATGCTAAACACCAACCAAGATGACTTCTGCGAAAGACGAGCTATGTGAAACCATGGATAACCAACATTTTACATAGGGAAAACAACCACTTGGCCACCATGGTGAACCTTGCCCTTTTCTCCAGTGTAGTGCCTTCTTGGAGTTGGTATATTTAGTTAGGGAGGGTGTGGGGGGCACAGCTTCCCACATTGGGGGGTGTGGGGCAAATCCCCCCACTTTGGTGGGTTTAAATATGTTCCGTTTTATTATTTTGACCTGGTGGCCAAGTAGTATTTTTCTCCATGTAAAATTTTGGTTATCCGTGGTTTTGCATAGTTTGTCTGTCAAAGAAGTTGTCTCAGTGTTTAGCATTTTAAGTAAGTGTAATTTTGATAAATAAAAGTAGACACATGTGTGTATGTATGTATATATGAGATCCCTACTAAATCTCGAAATTCCACAATCCCGAGACTCTGAATCCTGAGGACCAGAATCTCGAAATAGTGGAATCTCGAATATAAAAAAAAAAACATTTTCTAACATATGCAGGGGGACAAGCTCCCCTGCACCACCCCACATAGGGAGCTGTGCCCACCACATCCCCTGCAACTTAACTATACCAACTCCGAGATCGCTCTACAGTAGAGTGAACGGCAAAATAGTGTCATGCAGAGCAGAACAGAAACTTTGCTGTTCACTCCACTGTAGTGCAATCTCGGAGTTGGTATATTTAAATTGTGGGGGGTGCGGGGGGCATATGTTAGAAAATTTTCTTTTTTTTTGTTTATTTTTTTTTTTTTTATGTTTGAGATTCTGCAATCTTGAGATTCTGGTCCTTGGGATTCAAAGTCTCAGGATTGTGGAATTTCGAGATTTGGTAGAGATCCTATAAAGATATATATATATATATATATATATATATATATATATATATATATATATATATATACCAGGATTTGGCTGGCGTATATTACTGAAGTGTCTACGACGATTTTGCTTTGTACGTTATCTACCATACGGCTCATTTGGGGATTGTTTCTACATTTCCTATTGGGACTTTGTGTTTTCTACACACATATATATATATATATATATATATATATATATCTATATCTATATATATATATATATATATATATATATATATATATATATATATGGGATCCGTACAGATCCCCGATGGCACTTTCTGCCGAAGCAGAAATTACCGAACATACTTAACCGAAAGTGATGCTCACCGAAGCAGCCGGTCGCACTATGGTGCAGATAAGGGAAAATTCCCTTTTTCCCACTGTAGTGCGACCTTGGAGTGAGAATATTTAAGTGGGGGGGTGTGGGGG
The DNA here is from genome assembly GCF_019279795.1 of Protopterus annectens. Taxonomy (NCBI): domain Eukaryota; kingdom Metazoa; phylum Chordata; order Ceratodontiformes; family Protopteridae; genus Protopterus; species Protopterus annectens. Next base: position 479,608,021 of record NC_056728.1, read on the forward strand.
CACAGCCCCTCACATGGGGTGCAGGCGGGGCTTGCCCCCCTGCATAAAAGAAGATTTATTGTTTTTTTTTTCTCTAACGCACTTTAACTAAAGCACTTTTTCGGTGAAAGCGCTTTCGTTAAAGTGTGTTCAGTTATTGTGGATTCAAACTATTGAACTTACATTCAATAATCCTAGATCCATATATATATATATATATATATATATATATATATATATATATAGTGTACATTATGGAATGGCGGTAAGCCTATCTAAAATGACAGTCATCCAGTTCTATTCAGGCTGGTCCATTAATGTATCATTGGAAGACAGTATGGAGAAATACTGAACAATTTAAATAAGTTATTGTTAAAACGCCCCAGTATTTCCAGAAAGGAAAAGTGTTCAGTGAAGCACAGATCAGAATGATTTCATCTTCAGCAAACATATTTTCATGGAATGTTTCAGTTTTTTTTTGTATGTTTAAGAGGCAGTTTTACTTTTAATTCTTCGTGAATGGCTTTTCTAAGTGAAATGACATTTATTAGCATGGAGATGAGTTCCAGATTGTACATGCTTCTTTATTTTTAGAAATAATTTTCCTGTGATTCTTTAGCATCCTGTTCAATAATCCTTTATGCCCAGGACATCTTACCAAGAGAATCTGAATCAATTACACACAAAATGTAGCTCATCCTCAAGCGGCCATAATTGTTGAAAGATTCACTAATTAACCAGTCACAAAAAATTGCACATATTAAAATTCTCCCACATTGAGACAGCATACAGAAAAAAAAACACAGAACCACCACAGTAAGTTTTTTTATGAGGATGCACCTCACAGTCCTTCCTGTTTATATATACTAAAATTAAGACAAGCCATGAAGACATGAAGAAAAGGAAAAAATCATCACTATGTAATTTCCTGTATGCCATGTTTGCACACTGGTTTCTACTTACTTCAGCTGCAGTACATACAGGTATACTTGTGTGCTCCTGGCAATGCCTTCAGTGTGCAGCACTTGATCAGTGAGAGTTTGCTGACCAGCCCAGCAACAATTAGTCCTTCTCCCAGTCCTTTCATGATTAGTACCGCATGGCTAGAACGCTTGTTGAAGAATTTAAAACTGAAGCTGCATCGGGAGTTATAACACATTTCAATATATGTGAATAGCCCTCTATTAGTGAAATGAGAAACAATTCAAGGATGTCTTCAGGCATATTCTTTGTACTCAGTTCTGAATACCTCTTAGAAACATTGTGTCTTACTGAAGCTGGACTATTTGTAGAAATTCTCTAAAACCAAGCTTTGATATAGGAGATGCAGCTAAAAATAATGTATACATTTCATGCATAAATAATGTATACATTTCATGCATAAATAATGTATACTTGCACTAATCTTGTGCCGGGTAACATCTGTGCACATTTTTCAATGCACATTAAGTTTTGCATATGACAATATTAAGCTGTGAGTACAGCTATGAAATGTTCTTACTATACTCCTAAAATAATTACATTATAATATGGACGTGTTTTACTAAACACCTGAAACGTCTGCTTTCTGTTGTTATGGCTGGGGTGGGGAAGAGTTATATCACCTTAGACTGGCTGTTTTATTCTAAATAATGAATTTCTTTATTTAACTCATTTTGTAAATCTAGTCAGCCATATTCACTTATGTACTGCAGTCTGTGTGGCTTAAAGAACTAATGTTTATTATAACCCTTTGGGTGGATTCATCAACAGAATCTTTTACAAGTGTTGATATTACATTCCAAAGTGATAAATGTTCCCAGTGACTTTGATCCAAAGGCACGAGATTCTTCTCTGGATTGAACCTAAGCATTTTATCAATTAGGGTGGCCATATTCAGGTATTGCATATTTAATAAAGAAGAAGTGTATTCAGTTGCTTATTATTTTTAATTGAAACTAACTTTGAAGTTTGAGGTTATTACTCTGTTCATTTTCAAAACCACCACAGATTTACAGTTTAAGATTCTGAAACTGTCTCAAATAATATTTTGGAAAAAGTGGGAGATGTGACTTAAAAGTACGTTGAGGCTTTGGTGATACGCTTCATATAAAAGAATCTTTTTAAAGTGAGACATGCTTTGAGCATTTATAACAAATCAAAACAAAAAGCTTCTCGGAATTTTTAGAGAAGAGTTGAGATGATGCTGATAGATTGGAAATTGCAAGATGCATGACTCCAAATAAACGCATCAGTAACAGCTTTGTAAACAACATTACTACAGCTGACAGCTTTAAAATGATTTGTGCCTCAGGCCTGCATGACTAAATCATTCTTAAAATGTACTGGATGTCCCCATCTATATTCAAGCAATGGGAAGTTATTCTATTTAATACTTTATATACACATTATATCAAACTTCGTATCTCCAAAGTAATAATCCAATAAAACTTTGAAAGATTTCATATATTTCACTCCCTGAATATCCATTGGAATATTATTTCACAGATACTCAACACTTTCAAAACACAGGCATGATATTTTTTTCACTTTTCTAAGCATACCTTTAACTAACAGCAATGCCTTGTTCCTTGCTCTGTACATTGTAGCTATTGGATGTTTTATCCACTAGCTTGTCTATTACTGATGAATAAATATAATTTCAAAGATCTCATATTATTTCTATACATTTTCATTTCTGAACATCTCAGTCAATACTTT
>NC_056728.1:479615699-479776270 GCF_019279795.1 Protopterus annectens
TTTTAATCTGTGTTACTATCTTTTAAGTTGCGTGCATTCCTTTCCATTTAGGTCACCGCAGTCGACTTTTCATTACAGAACTTATAAACTGTTTTAAAGCATTACAGACCTGAGGACTGTGGTAGTAAACTTCCAGACATCTCGGGGAGGGTTCCTCTTCCTTTAATGTTCAATATCATGCTTGATATACAGTGTTTAACTAACATTACCATATAGTGAACATCTCCAAGGTTTTATATTTGCTAGTGTTTGTCTTTGGTACTCTAGCAGTTGGCATAATGGGTAAGATGTTTACCTACAAACAGAAGGTTATAAAGTATGTTATAAAGTAACAGTAGTCATAATATGTTAAAACGTATCACTAGTTATTATATGTTAAAGATTTAAATGTTATATTTATACTAACCAATGTAATTAAATAAAATAAAAACATTATTAAAAATATATTTACAATGAAAAATTAACAGTATAACAGTATTATTGAATAATTGATTAATTAATAACTTAATGATAAAGTACTTAAAAGAATATATTTGGGGTCGAACTGTTCACTAAAATATCATATATATATATATATATATATATATATATATATATATATACACACACACACACACACACACACACACACACACACACACACACACACACACACACAGGAAATTGTATAGAAATGGATTGGGGTCGAACCGTCCGGGGCGAACAGTCTGAGGTTGAATAGTCCTGCTTCCCTATTAACTGCTTGTCTAGGTGGTTTACTAAATTTTAATTTTCCCAATCTTCCTTCCTTAATTACTTTATGGAGGACCCTGAATATCCTGAGGGATCTCTCTCTCTCTCTCTCTCTCTTTCTCTTTACCCATTCAAATATAGTTTTGGGACTCCTGTATCTTAAGTAACCAGTAAGGCAAAGGTTAAGCTTCTCTTGACACTCAGACCAAGACAGAAACGACAGTGCACCATTAACTAACTGGTCTCAATACTTAACCTGTCAGTGTACCTTTAACCAATTATTTAAATGACCTTCTGGATCAAATTTGTCAATAGTACTTATTGATGCAACTAATTGTTTCAAAAGGGAGACCTCCAGCATCTACATTGCCCAGGCCACGCCTTCCTGAACAACCTTCAGCAACACCAGAAATGACCGTCATTCAAGCGTCCAAAAACTAAGTTATGGCATATTCCTTGTCCATTGTTGAGCTTTCCCATGCACTTCCTTTTATCTAGAAAACGAGTTCAAACTATGACACAAGCAAAATAATCTCTATTGGCATGCCTGCCAGGAAATATACAAATCTGGAACTACCAAGCCCTGCCCCTCCATTCCTTTGGCAAGACCGATTTAACCCAAGAGACTCTAGACTTATTTTCCTTACCCCACCAATTAGTTTTAAATTTTAAACTCTAAATCTGATTCTAACCTTACTGAAGAAACAAATGAATCTCCATAAAATTATATAAAGACAAAAAGAATTTATATCCTGAACTGGTGACATGGAAGGATAAAGCTCTGACTACAGTCTAAATGATCTGAGTTTAACTACCATCTTGGGCACTTGATGTCACAGACAAGAAATACAGGCATGACTGTACTTGGTTGGGGCAGACTGTGGGGACAGAGATCTTACTGAGTCCTGGCAAAAGCAGGACTCCACACTGACACTGATTGCTAGGCTGGGTGAGTGGGAGAGCTAGTGAGCTTGTTACTCTAAGGGCATGGGGTAATGGGGTAGGTGCATCCCCAGCACTCTCCTCATTGCCTGTCCAGCAAAGCAGCATAATGCCAGCATGTTGAGAGGGATGATAGGGTTAGGGGCCATCAGCTGAATAAATGAAGGCTCCTCTTGCTGCGGATTGTGTCTTCCTATGGCAGCTCTTGCTTCCCAGGAATTAATACATCCACTAGTGCTGTGGATTGTGTCTTCCTATGGGAACCCTTGCTTCCCAGGAATTAATATGTGCACTGGTGCTGTGGATTGCTTGTTCCTATGGGAACCCTTAAATTTGTGTCTTCCTATGGGAACCCTTGCTTCCAGGAATTAATATGTGCAGTGTAAGTTTGACTCCCCAGGAAGTTGGGGTGCTCGCAAGGTGCAAGGCTTGCATCAGGGAAAGCTTGGCAGGATAGGGTTGCCACCTTTTCAAATGGCCAAAGTGGGACATTTATGGTACAAACATCAGATTTTACAGGCCGACACATACCCACAGTCAGTACAAAGGTTAGAATTTAACTTTTTTGCCTAAATAAAAGCTCATTCTTGTAGTATTTTAGGTGCTTATTCTGTTTCTTACAACATTTAGGTATTTTAGATACAGAATAACTGTTTTAGTCAACTATTACATAAAATATAAGAAATAATTTTGTCCTAAAATCTCAGGACATTTGCCATTTTTACAATTTTTTGTCAGGACACAACTGCCCAAAGAGGGACTGTCCCTCGCAAAGTGGGACAGGTGGTAACCCTATGGCAGGAGGAAATAGAGGATCTGGGGGGGGGGTTGTGTGGACATAGTAACTGGGGGATAGTTCAGGGCGGGATAGGCACAAAACAAAGGTGAAAAGAATTTGTGAATCCATATCTTATTACAAAACAAAGGTATTTAAATATAAATACAATGTTGCCAGTGCCAGCATTTAGGCAAACCCCAGCAAAGTTTTTAATGGACTTGACACTGTAAATAATCACTTTGAAATCTAAAAGCAAAAACTCTCATAAGCTTGTATATTATACTGAAACAAATTGTAAGACTAAATTTATGTTACAGTTTTCTTTATTTTAGCAAGGCTTCATTCCCATTCACAAACAAACCTATGTAATGTTGCAAAAACTGTCAAACCTGAATGTGAATAGTTATAACAGAATGGGGACATTTAGAAATACTATTCTAATTCAAATTCACTTAAAAAAAGTTAATAGAGCAACAGGTTTGGTATCAACATGAATTTTCTGAACAATAAATGTATGAAACTGTAATGTCTGGCATTATTGACTGACCATATTTCCTTAGTGGTTTATTAGAAAATCACATATTTTATGAGGGCAGATCAAAAATATGAGGCAAAATAAGGGATGTTCTGCAAAATCAGGAACAGTTGAGAGGTTTTGAAAGGAAAGAAGATGCTCACAAGGCTACATCCAAATGAACTGAACAACATGAATATGAAGGCCAATGTAGTTCATAGACTGACATGCTAAGTACCAAGGCTGTGTACAGAAAGGACATGACTATTAAGTCACAGAAGTGCAGTGATAGGAGATGATCCACTGCAGTGGTGTGTAAGCACAGTCTGTGATCCCTCACTTAATCATTCAACAGATGCACATGCAAACTGTGATCTGTGATCACTATGATCTGTTAGCCATCGTGTCTAACACATAATACTGTTGCTCCTGTTTCACTAGACCAGGACCTTAAATGCTCCCACTGAAACCAAAAAATAAATAGAGAAAGACACAAATATACAGACACACACACAGACACACACACACAGACACACACACACACACACACGCACACACACACACACACACACACACACACACACACACACACACACACACACACACACAAAACCACATAGAAGTCAAATGTTTCCCTTTACTCTCCCTTGCCTATAGTTGGCTCTGCTATTTTAATGCTGGAAATACCATCACTGCTCCCAATGACTCTGGTGGGTCATATTAGCAGCATCACTACAAAATGGAAGAACTGTACTCTTTGGAGACATCAGAAACAAAGCATGAAGACCAAAGGAAATACAAATGAGCTACATCCTGCTGCTACAGAGATCTTGTTTTTGCCTGCAGCACCACCAACTGTGTTTTGGTAACAAACGCTAGTGGCTGGTGTGATGGACAGGGTGATGGTAGGATTGAGTGCCTCTGCCCTGTCTCTTCATCCTGGAGGTTGGGTGTAGGGATGACTCTCTTTACCCAGTCTCTCCTTCCTGGACGGAAGGATGGGGATTCGATTCTGCTACTAATGGTCCTCAGTAGAGGCTGTGTACAAGAGCATGTGCTGCACACATGAGAGGGACAGAGGTCATAAGAGAGTGTTGCTGTGATGTGAGCTCTCAAGGAAGAAAACAGGAGCAAGAGTGAGGGCAGCATCTCATGCACACTGAGATCCAAATAATATATGACCTCTCAGTGACACATTAGTTCCTTTATTGTCTTACTATATCATGGTTGCCCAAGTGAGAGAAGTTCTCTGGAGGGAGAAGTCTGTGCCTTTGGCAGCACACCTAGAGGTTAATGTGCAGCATGAGGTTCATAGGGGCAATACAGAGTGGAGGTGTTATCAGAATAGATGATGGCATCAATCATCCGTAACCAAGGGCATGAGCTGGGCCTTGGTGCATGATGGGACAGATGTACCAGACCAGAATAAGAGCATTAAGTTTAATAAATGCACTTGATTCACACCACATGCAGGCACTCATGCATGCAGCACACTGATAAGTGTGCATTGAAACAGCTATGAGGGGGTGCATACATACCAGTGTAGGGTACGTAGGGTACACAGTGCTGCCTTGGTGGTTGCCCTTGGTATGCCTACAAGATGCCTTGAACAATATCCATGCAAGAGTGTACACAATGCTGCCATGGTGTGCCCCCACTCCAGTTGTTTTCATTGTCAAAGCTTTTTGTGATATAATAAGTACATTATACACAAAACCTGGTTTCATGGGTTACTTAACAGCAGTCTGGTTAGGTGACATGCCCAGGCTCAAGACATTTCCATTTTAGGTGAATAAAACCCTAGACTAGGACATATAGCTCAGTGTCTTGTCTCTCTAGCTAAACTGGAAGAAAATTATGTGTTCCCCTTCCTGGAATACATTCTACACCATATCAAGCCACAAAGATGCAGCCATTACTAGTGTGTATTCTTTACAAAACTATTTTTCTCCTTGTATGCCTTCAACATCCTGACATAACATGGACACACAGTTTGTTCTACTGTGACCTTTGTCAAATCCATTCCCCACATACCTCTCAACCTGGAAACATCAAAAATCTGGACAAAGACCCATGAAAAATAGGTACAAATCTCTATGCTGTTTAACATAAAATTTGCACACATAATTATGTAACCTTGTCCACTCCAGTGGAATTGTGGGATACCAACTTTCAAATGCAAACTAAAGAACAGCCAACCAAAATATGTCTCCAGAGTCCCCCTGCAGTCATTCCAATGTCCCATCACTTGGCTATTTTGCCCCATTTACCATAAACACTGTAATGTGCATACTGCTTTACTTCTACAATGATTTTGATTGTATTTTACATTTTATAGCACAGACACTAATATATATCTGTTAAACAAAGCAATATAGTCTCATAATGAAAATAGACTTAGCATTAAAACTTCTATGCCCTTGAAACTCACATTTACTGAAACAGCATTGAAGCCCACATCCAAAGAAAATGCATCTGGCCAGTGGTGGATAAAGATTATCTTTGGGCTTTTTTCAAATCATAGGGTCCTTTAACATGAAACATAAATGTGTTCTTTGATACACCTTCCTGACTGCATTAAATTATATTCCTTGTATAATACAGCACACTTGTTAGAGCATGTTTTAAATTTATTGTTTTGAACATTTTTCCAGTAAGCAATGAAACAAAATTTATGAGCCAGTAATGACAAAACTGCCCAGTTCAGAACATTTCCATCATAAAAGTCTACTCAAACATCTACAATCCACCAGTATCAGTAACTATGCACAATCTCTGCAGAAGTAAAAGTCATCTAAATAATTCCACATTAAAGAGATCTGTAACTAATGAAGATGTTGCTGCTAGCAAACAACTTTATATTTCATTGTTTCATCTACGAGTAAAGTGCTTGTTGCCCTTGAAGAATAAATTGCCTATGTTACATTAAAAAATGATAAGCTAGTAATATTTCAATAGGGAATGGATAGCAAACTGATAACAGGTTCATAGTTACTAGGTATCTCTGCCAAAGCAGGACATTCTCAGGACTGCAGCATCCACCCCCTTTAAAAGTACATCACAGTACAGTATCAGCACTCCATCTACATACTGTGGGAGTAGACCCCACAGCCTTCTGCATCAAAAGCAAGTATATTAACTGTTGTACTACTAACACAAACCATCCTGGCATAAGCAGCACTAAACTTCTCTCCCCCTGAAGAACTATGCAGCACAAGAAATCTGGAAAAAGCCAACATTTATTTGGGGGGATAAGGACCTAAAACCAGGCACACATTTTAAACATTGCTTGTATAATCTTAGAAAGTTACTTAAATAAAGTGTTTTGTGTTACCATGCGTTTCCTGAAAGAGAGGAAGACTGAAACTTAAAGGGCTATCATTATTTAGTGAATTCAATTCTCACTGATTTGCTAGAAAACCAAAGATTTTAAGAGGAACAGACCAAAAGTATGAGCTAAACATTCTAGACATTCTATGAAACTTTGGGCAGTTGAGAACTATGGACTTAACTCCTTGAATCATGAGTGGTAGTATGAGAAGAAATTTAACTCTTGCTTCTTCTACCTAAGGTACAGGGTTTGAGTCTCAGTAACTCTAACCACCAGTTATGTAGTCCACTAGATGGAAGCCAACCGTCTAAGTAATGTTGTATAGTTCAGTGATTGAACATGACTCGAACAAGGCAAACAAAATATTTATTTGTTTTAAAAACTACACTTCATAACTCAAAAAACAATCAGGTTAAGCACTTTCATCTGCGCATGCAGACTTCTTCAGAACACTCCAGTACCATATATCATACCATTGCTTCATTTAAAAACATTTGGCGCCAAAGCACCCATAGATTCAACATTGTAGTCTAAACATGGAGTTAGCACTGTCCTTTTTCAACAGGTAACCTGATCAATTCAGCAGTAAATAAAGATGATTATTCCAGTACAATGTTCTTTTGACACCAAGTCAGAATGGGTTTCTTGGCTATCTCAGTGGATGGAGCACTGTTTGTAAAACTGACAGTTCCACATTAGGTTTAGTCAGTCTGTATCCACTCCTGGTGGAATACCCCAAGGATCAGTATTGGGACCCCCACTGTTGCTTATCTTTTTAATGACATATGATAGGAGTGTAGAAATCTGCAAATCATTAATTATGCAGACAATATGGCCCTACTAGCCACCAGTCTTAGAGTTGCTCAAGTGGAAGATGAAATACAATCAGGTTTTGCTTTATAGAAGACTGGATTAGAAAAAAATACTCTCTTGCTATACCACAGAGGCACTAAGGTTTATAGCCCTTACTGTGACCCAGATGACCTAGAATTGATTAGCATCTTGGGAAGCTGAAAGAGTCAGGGAGGGGTGCACAAGAGATGCAAGACTTGCATCACTGTTCTTGTCTGTGAGGGAGGGTTGTGGTGGCTCTTCCCTCTGTGTTGATTTGGCAACCTGTCCCTAGCAATGGGTCCAAAGAGGGGGGGAGTGGGTGGTCTGCCCTCGCCAGTTTGGTAGGGTGTTCTAGAGTGGGCATGCCTCTGAGTCATGGTAGCATGGAACCCATATCACCACCAGGGGGTGGAGTTAATCTGCAGCCATAATAATGCCCTAATGGCTGCCAGAACAATGGGTCAACAATCTGCTTGTGACTCACATGGAATCACTGGGCAGGATCAGCTGTCACTCCATAAAGAATGGATGGGCCAATAGTCATGGGGAGATGACATTTGACAGGAACAAAGGTGACAAAAAATGGCAAACAAAAAATGCTCTGTCCATCACAACACATAAAAATCTAATGTCATCCTATATGGCACAAAGAACTACTGCACTAACCTAGCAATCTCCCTGACCACTGTCTTCAAAAGTGGAGAGATTATTCTTCAAATTGATTGAGTCATGTACCTGGGTATCTTGTTGGGCAAATCTTCCATCTTCTAAAAATGCATAACTGAACTTACTAAGGTGATACACAAACACACTCAGCAGACTATTCCAGCTGAGTTCCTCACTCTTCATGGGTAGCAGACTCAGTACAGCCAGAGTTATGCTCACCCCATCATTAAAAGTTGATGTAGTCGTTTAAACATTCATCCCAGTGACATGACCTAGATAAGATGGCCACTGTCTCAACATGGTGGCTACAGTTACCTTTGAGTCTCTGAAGGACTTCCATTTCTTCACTGCCCCTGGTAGAGTTAAGTGGCTTTCCTTGGTTATCTGTCAGCTTATCTCCACCTCTTATTTGCTTCTTCTCTCATCCACCTTGTGTCATCACCCCTTTCACATGTCTGCTCATGATATACTTCCACTTGTCCATCCACTTTATGGAATTTTCTTCTCTTACCCACCACAGGCTCTGACTTACCACTAAAGTACAAAAGGCAATTAAAAGCATTTCTGCTCAAATTAAACCATGTAAACAATGCAGGGCATCCTGACCAAAACCTGATTTAATCTGCCTCCTCTCTTTCCATTCATTATCAATATTCTTGTGCCTTACAGGCAACTTTTCCTACAACTCATCGTAAAAAGTGTATATAATATGGAATAAGCAGTGAGTGGTATTATCCTTGTGTAAGTAACTACCTGCTACAGTTGTAAGTAATGTGTTTAACATAGTTTAAGATGTGGATTCTGTTTGTTTGATTATATTTGCTTATTTTGTAAACTAGCAATTTACTTTGTCTTTTTCTTAATACTTGGTTATATTCACTGTGTATCTTTGTGCCACCTTGCAGGGGACTTTGACTTTATGAGTCTGTCCTGAAAAACATCATTTCAGAGTGATTTATCTAGTTAACAAATATTAAATACATACATACATACATACATACACATACATACATATGTATATAAATAAAAATGCAAACAGCCTGAAGAGACTATACTTTCATTTCAAATTCAACAGGGATAAACTTAAACATGTATAGAATCTCCACATCTTAAAATATGTAAACTCTAAGGCTTGAAATTCATAGACAGGTAGTGGACTGCACTGTGCATATTAGTGCAGGCAGGAAGGTATGAGCACTGTGCAGGGTGTGGGAGATTGTAAGTCACAGATAGCACAGTAGTTCATTAGTCAAAATAGTGTGGTATGCAGCACACGCCAACAAGTGCATAATGGTATGGATATAAGGAACTGTTCAAATTAGCCATATGGATTATGCAAATGAAAAAACACCCAGAATGGTGGACTGATTCAGAGGTGTATAAAATGGGCACACTATGCCACGGTTCATACTCATCCTGAATGTGGTGCTCCATGATGTACCACAAAAGAGCAACAGTAACACATCAGCACAAGGTAGGAGTGGCAGTCCACAACAGTGTGTCTGCAGTGTTTTACATCATCACCTTCTGAGCCACTGGAAGAGGTACAGACACCACCTGTCATACCTCCAGCTCATAGACAGATTGTGGACCATATCCATGTGGACAGGTATAATGCAATGGACCAAGTCAAACAATCAAACAAGCAAAATCAAGGATGATGGGAGATATGCCTTTTCCTGTGGATACAAAGATGTATGTAGCCTTAACCATTTTTTTTACATGGCCCTTCCAGCAACTTACAGGGAATTCATTTGAGATATCTCAGGTGTCAGCCTCACAAATCCAAATAATTTTCTTGATATAATGATACAATATGTGGAGAACCATATCTGTTTCTGAACCAACATCACATGGACCTTTTATGACAGTTCCCATTTTTCTGTGGTCCTGGGAGCCACAGAATACACATATGTTGCTATCAAGGTCCCACCTGGTTCTTAGGTCCTGTGATACATCAGTAGGAAGGGCTTTCAGTCCTTGCATTGCCAGATGGTCTGTAATGCCCAGGTCATTAGATATTGTATGTCCATCTACCACCTAAGCAGTGCACATTATTCACACATTTGGGACATGTCCAACCTATACCAAAGGTTTGTCCTAGGGGACCTTCCATCAGCTCATTTGGGTATAGGTTCATAGGTTCATAGGTAGGTACTAGGCTATCGGCCCAAGAGCCTATGTAAGCCTAGCCAACAAGGTTCCCTGGCATATGCCACCCAAGAAAGTTATTTTCCTGTGTCACTGTTGAGCAGAGACACAGACATGATCTCCAGGGTGTATTTCCTATTTCCCATCCACTCATCAAGATTTTTCTTGAAGAGTGCTAATGAAGACCTTTGCTTGACATAGATGGGTAGCCTGTTCCAGAGTATGGGAAGTCTCTGGGACAGGAATCTATCCCTCCAACATGCTCTGTTTATTGTGGTGACAAGGTTTAGGTCCCTAGAGCATGTAGCTCAGAGGGATTGGGATTTCTTTAGGTGTAGCATGTCCAACAGCTCTGGGTTTGACATAGCTTTATATGTTAGGCAGAGATCACCTCAAAGTAGCTGATATGCTACGGAATAAAGCTGGAGTTTTTTGAGATGGTCAGTGTAGGGCATTTGTTTGAGGCCAGTAATCCTCTTTGTGAGGTACTTCTGTGGCCTTTCCAGCTACTGCAGATGACTTGTGAGGTACATTCCAAAAGGGGCATTGTACTCTATAATGGGTCTAATGAGTGTTGAGTAGAGGGGAACAATGACCTCTTTTTTCCTGGATAAGAACCCTTTTATGATGAGGTGTGCCATGTAGAAGGACTTCCTGACTACTGTGGCAATGTGACTATCAAAGGAGAGACTACTGTCTACCTGGGTCCCAAGGTCTCTTATCACACATTCGGTGTTAAGTAGATTGCTGCCTATGTGGTAGCTCATGGGTACAGAGGTTTTAAGAAAGGGGATGACACTACACTTTTTGGCATTGATCTTGAGGCCATGGCTCTGACACCAGACATCTGTCTCCGCGAGGCCCTTCTGTAGGATGTCCACTTCATTTGGGGACTTGACTATGGCTCCTAGTTTGCAGTCATCTGCAAACTTCGTTAGCCAGAGGGCTTCTGTGTTAGCCTGTACTTCAGAGAAGTAGATACCAAACAGGAGCGGTCCCAGGACTGAACCCTGTGGTACTCCACTTGTCACTGATTTGAGGTCAGATTTGGAGTCTGCAACTTTTACAGTGTAGGTTCTGTCAGTGAACCAGTTGGCAAGGCCAATACACTGAGGTACCATACAAGCAAGGAGCAGGCCATGTATGATGTGTTGCATGCTGTGTTTTGTATGTGTCTGGCAGTGCCAGCTATGTTGAAAGCTCTGCTTGATGAATCCAATACTCAGGCCTTTGACCATGCAGGAAAAGACCTATAACACAACTATTGTGGAAACCTAAAATGTAATGCATTTCGACAACTGAAGGAGAGTATCCAATGTGTAGACCCCTCAGGACAAGCTTTGTAATGCTATCCAGATTTATGCAACAAGACTGTTGCTGTGTGTACTTTGCTACACAGCATGTCATTGCATAAACAGCTGGAAAAGCAGATGAGCATCATGGCAGAACTGTCCAGTAGAGTCATAGAAGCAGCAGATGGGCAGGGTGGAGAGGCAGGGGAGGAATATTAAGCAACAGTATGCAGCTAAGATAGAAGTGAGCACAGTACTTTGTAACACTGGCAAAGATATGCAGTTAGGTCTGCAACTATGGGCCATGACACACAGACAACACAGAATAAAATAAAGCATGCATTTTCACCCCAAGCCATGCAGGGCAGTGCAGTGCATGGACTGACCACAATATGTATCAGACATCACCACACAGACACACACACACACACACATACCCCCATGAGGTTTGAACAGGCCACAGTCAGCACAATTTGCACAGATCAGGGGAACACAGAGACAGGCAAGTGCAATACTGCGGTATGGAGTAGGGTCATTGGATACTTATAACAATGCACTCTGGGAGGTTGAGGAGAGACAGGGATCACATCCATCAGTTGTGGGGTGCGGCTGCCACCATTTGACAGTTGGTGGTGTTCACTATGTTGGCTTTTGGTGTCACAACTTATTGCAGTCTGTGTCAGGGAAGGGGCAGAACTATAAGACTAGGCATGCTGATTATGATGCAACATACTGGTCCTGAGGATCAGCTTTGCTCACAATCAGTTCAATACCCATGACCAGAGGTAGCATGCTATGTGTTCACAGTGACAGTGATGCTGTCTCATGCTGCTGTCAGTGCAGTCTAACTGGGAATTATCTGTTACTAGCCTCCTTTCACTGAGACTCTCAAGTGGCCATGAGCTGCATGACCTGTGCAGGTAAATCTAATGTCAGTTGCAACATAGTATGAAGGCACCTATGAAAGTCACATTTGCCACCAGTGACCTCAGCAACATTATGTGCTCCCTAAACTGTGGCAACAGTAAATATCACCTTTAAGCCATTAAGAACAATTACCATCTCCACAGTGTTGTGGGTAGCTTGGATCACTGATCTGCACATCTGCTGGTTAATGGTGAGTGTTGTAGCTGTATCAAGGTCAGTGGTGGTGATGCTGCACCTTCCTTGCATCTATCCCCCATGGTGAGTATGCTCACCTCTGTGGTGGTATGCATTTCAGATACTGTGTGAGCTAAAGATACAGGTGGAGCCTGTGAGGGGCTGTTAGCTACACATGCACCTGTGAGGTTACTCAGCCTGCACATCTACAGGGTTCTTTGTAATGATTGATTTGGGTGATCCCCTCCCATTGTTGTGTTGCAGAGAGTGACACTGTATCACAGAACCATGAATGCTTACCATCATCATCATCATCAGTCACAGGTGCCCTTCTGACCCAGTCCTCATGTTATCCTGTTGTGCTGGACCCTTCAATAATAAAATCTGGGAAAGAGTGAACACACATGACACCACTGCATGTACAAACACAAACACATGCACACATTCTTCCTGAACCCCCTGTAGGATGCATACTGCTACACATTAGAATACAGCTGCATCATATGTTATTGGATATACTTTATCATACAGGCTGTTGTAGTTGTAGACCAGAGTTTTCTGGAAGGGCAGATATGGAAGTGGTTCATGGCAAGTCCTTCCCTTTAAACATGTAGTGGAGAGAGTTTTACTGTACTGTTACCTCCTGATAGGAGAAGCCACTACATTTAACCAGTGAGTGACACCAAAAACTCCACAACACTAGAGAGCTGCTTCAGTGTTAGTGATCTACCCTTGGTGGTGGACCTGTCTGTCAGAATGTCCTACAACCTTTTATCACACCTGTTATCAGATTTATTATAACTGCACACAGCATTCACATCTTGGACCAGTCCCTGCCACATCTGTACCTGATAATGCTTGTCGGTGACACATTTTCCAGGAAGTGAATGCAATGTGTGCAGAGAGTGTGCAGAGGATCTGCAGTAGCATTTCATTCTCCTGGCAAGTGAATATTTCAAGATGTTGACTTCAGGGGTAGCTCCAGGTTGCCTTTCTTGCTGTGGCACAACAGGGGCACAGTAGCTAGTTGGTGGGGCAAGCAGGACATCTGAAATCAAAAGCAAAAAATGTATAGCCTGCATGGTAACAATTCTCTCACAATCCATTGTTAAACATGAGAAGATTTGTCTATATTTACTTATGAAAAAAACAATAAATGCCAGAATCTATTAACATATGCAATGTATTTAAATATTTTACATATCCTGGCAATGTGCACAACACAGAGAATAACCAAATTGGTCAAGCTCAAGGATTATAGTTTGAATGATGTTTTAGTATGTAGGATGGTCATGGTGGTACACTGGTTAGCATTGTCATTTCACAGCAAGAGGTTCTCTGGTTTGATTCTCTGCTGGGGTGCCTTCTGTGCAGAGTCTGCATGTTCTCCCTGCAGTCATGTGGGTTTCCCCTGGGTGCTCCAGTTTCCTCCCACATTCCAAAGGCATACAGTAGGTGGATTGGACACTTTAAATTGGCCATAAGTGTGAGTGTGTGTGCGTGCGCGAATGAATGGTTCATATGGACTACCGTCCAGGGCTAGCCACCTGATGGTGTAAACCTTGGCTCAAGATGATTGGCACTGTTGAAGTGACACCTCACCCCCATGTGCAAAATGGGAAAAAGGGATTATAGATGGATGGAAGTTTTAGTATATCACAATGTAACAAATCAAGTAGGTAGCTTGCAATACACCCAACATGGGAAAATGACACAAAGACACTTATGTCTCAATAAAAAGAGTACAAGAATCTGATAGCACAAATTCAAGAACAGCGAGCTATAACTGTTTGTATTGTTCTGCGCTAATAGGATAGAGAAGACAGAACACATGGAATCAGAATGTACTTTAAAACAAATACAGCACATTTCACCAGCATTCAAGACAAAGAAAAAAATCAGCCTCCCACTGCCGAAACCAGTAAATAGCAAAAGCAGGTTATAAACATCTGCATGTCTGTTAATATTTCTTTGATGCTGAAGAAATAGTAAGTCGATTAGCAGTTTCTGGATAACAGAGATAACTGTGACTCCTCAGGAAGAGTGTGAGGGAAGGTCTGCACTTCAAGGACTATGAATTGGCAGCCTTAAAAATCTGCAAATCATGTACTTTATTGAAGATTTACAACTACTGTTTATAGGTAACAACAGTGTTAAGAATAGAAATAACATTAATTTAGGGAGAAAAGCGAAAAAGTTGTCAGCTTACAGAACTTGTGGAAGATGCCTGTGACTCACTGCATTCTAATTTGTATGACAATGAAAAAGTTTCCTTATAGGTATAACTTAATTCATATAAAGGGATGCTTGAAATGGATTTTGGAAACAAGACCGCAAAGAACAAAATAATATGGCATGTCACATTAAAAATATGCACTTAGTGATTTTTGATATATTAAAATACATCAAAATACAAAGATACAATGAAAGAACTGAAATATGGTTGCTGTTGCTGGTCTTTCGGCTTTTCCCGGTTAGGGGTCACCACAATGGAACTCTGGTCCGCTAATGATTGGCAGTAGATTTTTACTGTGCCGAGGTGCCAGCTCAATGCCTAACCTTCAACAAAGGCACGCCCATTCTACGCATGTCTTTCGAACGCCGCTCGACCGTGGGGAGGACATGCAGACTCCACACAGAAGGCGCTCCAGCCAAGAATCGAATGGAAGAACCTCTTACTAGACCACCATGGCTTAAAGAACTGAAATATGGTATGAAGATGAATGAAGATCTGAAGAAGCGTAGCAATACGCGAAAGCGCTCATCTGTGTTTTTATACAATAAATATATTGGATTTTATAACTGCTTTTGCCTTTCCTGTGTTGGGACTGTACGTGTGTTTGCTGCCTAACTGAAATATGGTGATAACCATAAACAATTAGTTGATATTGCAGTTTTCTAGCCCTTCAAGGAAAACCCGACAATGAGAAGTACAAAGCTGTATCAATAAAATGCAGCAGCACTAACCACCTAGTACTCTGTTTCTTCTCTGCATTACCAACACAACCATGAACAATATAGAGTCGAATATCTTGGGGTTAGTACAAAAAGGGGAATGTCTGATCACAATAACCCACCCCAAGTTTTTGGAGGGCTGGGGTGGAACAAGATTTTAAATGATGCATGCATGATTTTGAATGTTGCTACAACTGTGAGCAAGTCTCTGCAGGAAACTTTCTACCCATTTATAATTTTAATAACTGAGGGAATTAGAACCAGACGTGTTTCTTACAGTCCTCTGTTGAGATTTATTCCTACTATCCATACTACCATTGAGAAAAAAAGAATTAAAGAAACTGCAGTCAGAGTAAAGTTTCTGTCTTCAAAATATGGAACACTACTCAGCCTCTGTAAATGTGGACCAGATAGGCAAAACATACAATATTTACTAGCAACTACGAAGAAAGTTCACAGAATTGTTACAATGTGTACTTTATAACTAGTTATTTTGTTTTCCAGTCTCCCTTTGCTTGCCAAAAGAGTCATTTATTTATTTATTTGACATTTGTTGACTGGGGAGAAAAGCTCCAAAGTTAACTTTATACAGAAATTATACAATAATTAGATTCAGAGTAACAGATAATGCAAGTCAAACATTAGGAGAACAGAAGTAAAAATACACAGGTTAACAAAATAAATGAAACAAGAATGAGCTTTCTTGGACATATTGAGCAGGCAAGATGTTCAAAGTAGAGAAGATCCAATCTGAATACAGTTTCAATACAGTTTCAATATTATGGATATATTTCAAAGGTGGCCCATTATAATCTGAGAAGAGATATTAGTGAGGAAGGATTTCAGTTAAGAAGTAGGTGTAGAGGAGCATTGGGTTAGAGCAGGCTAATGAAGGTGCAGAGGAAACGTGTATTGGTGGGCAAGCAGGAGAGACTAAGGAGTTGGTCAAGTATAAGAATAAAGGGAAATGAGACAGATGGGTACAGGAGGGAAAAGAAGAATAAGTATGAGATACCTGGGCAGGATTTGGAGGAGTGAGGTGGGAAGTAATAGAATGTTATAGTACACTTGGTTGAAATATTACAAACTGCTTTTATACTATTTATAAGGGAAAACAGTTATCTAACCATTATAGTATAGAAGCTGGGGGAGTCTGCTTTATCATATACTTAGTTCTTCAACCATTAGTGACCCAAGAGAAACAATTCAAGATGCAAAGGTCCAGGACCCTAGGTAGGCAAGCCAGGTAATGACCCCCCCCCCCAAAAAAAAATCAGTCCCAGTCAGCATTAAGCTATTGAGAAATACAGGTAAGAGCAGGCTTGCAACATCATGAATACCATACCATCCAAAACACCAGCAAGCAAACGATTTAACGAAACTACAGCCATACTAAACCTTCCATCTTCAAAATTTGGAATACGGCAATATGCTGCATAATATGGAAGAGATGGGTAAAATGTAACACATTTGTTAACAACTAGGGAGGAAGCTTATAGTATGGTTGAATGGAGAATTTATATTTATAAAAAGTTCTTTGATACCCCGTCTCTTTGTGCTTGTAAGAACAGCCACGTGATTGCAATATAAAAAGACAGGGCACGAGTGTGAGTATTTGTGAGCAACATGAAAAGAGCCAGATCATGGTCAATGGAGCCCTGTACAGGGCAATGCACCCCCTCAGCCATAACAATATTCCATTATTTGTCTGTATCTCCTCAAATATAATAAAACTCTGTTAAAATCTGTTAGGGTGCACACTATTTCCTCTTTATTATTACATTGTATTTATTTATTCATTAAAAACACAAGTTGTTATGTACATACATACAAACATGAAGTCTTATACAATTGATTAGTAAATGTGATAGCAGAATGATGTTTTTAGTAGGAATTTATGACAATAAAGTCTTATAGACATAATGAGTGTTAATTAGTTAGAATGAAGATGGTTTTAGACTAAATGATGAATGAGTTTTATGAAATGTTCACTTTTTATATATTATAGATGTTATGTTTTATTTATTTATTTTTGTATGTATTTTCATTGTATGCATAGACTTTTTATATGTGTTTCTATAGGTAGTTTTATGTATTTTTATATGTAGTTTTATGTGTTTTTGTATAAGGATGCACCACATCTATTAGCATTGCAGGCACTTTAAAGAGAGGTAGCTTGATTTATTGTTAATTATTACATTGAGTAAGGATGTAATGAGGAGGCTTGTGACTGGTGCAAGTTAATTAGAGCTGTATATAAGAATATGTAACAATAGGAGTATTGGTATAAGTATGAAGAAGCATTCAGAGAAATGTGAAAGTGCTTACTGGCCATTTTATTGTGTTCTTTGATTCAAACGGATTTTTACCAGTTTGGCTCCGATTATCGTGGTATGCCCCTGGAGTTTCTTTTACATGTTAAAATATTGTTTTAAAAATCAAAAATGCAGATAGATTTATTATTTCTTTATTGTGCAATAACTGGGGTGTCTGGGCAACTTAGGTCTAAAAGGCCATCAACATTGTGACTGTAGCAATACGAATAAACTGTTTGCTAGAATGCATCTTACACAGAATAATCATGGTGTGAGATGTGAATGATGAAAGCATAACGTGCATTATCTTACATATTACTCAGGCCTTTCTGTGTGTGACCTGATGGGATATGATACAGCATGAGGCACACATGGTATGATTTGTTGTAACCACATGCGTGTGGGATGTCTAACTGTAACTGAGCAGTATGGCTAGTGACACTAGTTTTCAGAGATGCATGTGAATCTTAAGGACATGTATATTGTTAAGTCAAACATTTTAGGTCTACATTTGCCTGAATATGGGAACATGCATCATCTCTGTATGATACTGATATATTTTTTATATATGTACATTCAATACTTTTCAAAAAAATTAACATTGGAAGTTGTATGAAATGTAGATATTGAGAACAATATTCAATCATCTAATTACCAAATAATTTACAATCAATGCAATAACTTCGGATATCCTCACTCCTTATGCAACTGACTAATAAATTTACACCTAATCTTATTAATGAACTATCTTTAATTTTACATGAAAACAAATTACAAACTCAGAAGTGAAGAAGGCAACACTAACAGGAACAACACAAACAGTATCAGCAATAGTTGGCAATCTTCTATTTTCTGCAAGATTAAATGAAAAAAAAAATAATAACCCTGCTTTTACCAGGGTGGAAATGAAAAAACTGAAGTTAATATAGCTTGATTCTGAATTTAATTAAAGCATAAGTACTAACCTGGTTGATATGTTGATAGAATGATGCATAAAGGAGGCATACCTTGTGTGGATAATGTGATAAAATCATACTAAAGTTTTGTATCTATGTTTCATTTTCTATCAGCAAGTCTAATAATGTCATACAATAGACCACCCATTCATTAATGCATGCTTTCTGTTTTTGTTGAGCTATGCACTGGTCTGCCTGAAAAATAGCTCAAAGTATCTGTCAGCATTCCTTAATCTGGGGAAATGTGGAAGTCCCTTAGTACCTGCTTATAGACTTCTTGGTTGCAAACAGCATTGTTGCACATTAGATAAGATTGCCCAAGTTTAGAGGAGAATCCATACACTGGTGTCTGTTCTTTCAGTGCCCTTTATCTGTTGGTAATTACAAACAGATCCCCAAAACTGGTCCCAAAGCCTTAAGTAGAGGATATTCCCAAACTATGTGTTCCCAAGATGGAGCTGTTTCTGAGAGGTAGTAGTGCCAACATAGAGGTTGACCTCCAGCTGGGTTCCCACAGGTCTGACTAGAAGTTAAGAATACGGGATGTATACATTTCTACCTAAATATTCTATGCTTTGTAGAAGAGGTAATTGTGGAGGGTGTTTGCCCTATATAATCAAGAGTGTTGAAGTTTTATTCCCCTTCTCCATACTACATTTTTTGGAGGTCAGTGGCAGGGTTGTAGTAAGAAGCTAAAAGGATAGAATAGATCTGAGATAAACTGGGTGCTAAATTTCTCCCCATCACATTCTGTCTAATCAACCACTTGAAAAATGCTTTTCCTCTGATGGGCAAAACTTCTGAAATGTTAAGGGTGGAAGCTAATAGGGATACTAACTGGGGATAGAAAATATTATGGTTCAGAGGAAGATCATATTCTCTGTACAAATCATTAAATGACTTAAGCCCTTGGTATGAACACATTTGGTGGCAGAGGACAAGATCTCTGGTAAACCATTTCTGCACTGAGAAGGAGAGTTGGAGTGCTTTAAAACTGTGGAGGGTAGAGAGGTGAAAAACAAGTGGAGGCCGAGTATCAGTCTTATAAAGCTTATGTAATGTCATAAGAATGTTCCTATATAGGTTTAGATACTGAGAATGGCCTAATGTGGGAAGATGGTGAAAATGTCCAACTGCTATGGTTCATAGCAATAAGTTTCTATTTTATTCACTAACCTTTAAGGCCAGTTGGGTGTTGAGCAAAGAAGTAACAGATATGGCTCTTGTCATAAGTTCTACCCATGACAAGGGTCCTAATGTTGGGTACAGTTCAGTACAATGCCACCTTATTGCTGCCTAATATGGTAGCAAGAGATTGGACAGCCTCATACCGCCATGTGCTTGAGAAGCACAGTGACCTCTAGGAGGGCCTCTAGAATAGCTTGGAGCTGGAAACCCACAAAACTTTGCAGATCAATCTATCCCATTTCCTCAACAGGCAAAATAAAGCCTCATTGGGAGGCCAACATATTGTAATATATAATGAACTTTATTAATGTAAGTGTTAAATAAATTTGTTAAAGTCAGACTGTAAAAATCATCTGGCATTTAAAAACAATGTCAGTCAATAACAAACAGTAATGCAGGAGACTCAAGTATCTAATTTACAACTACTCTAATGTACATTAGGAGGCAAAAAACCATACACAAACTTGTACAGAATTTTGTCTAGTTTTATTGGTGAGACATATGACATTTTATATGTTTTACTATCAGCTTTTGCCCACCTCACTGACGTGGTCAGTGACAGGGTCTTTACATCATAGTAACTTATGAAAAAGTGCTGAGATGGTGTTTTTCAAAAATCTTTTTCCCATGAGAATATTACAGCCTTGCAAAGCACCTGGTCGGTCACAATGTCCTTCCGAGGATGTAGCCAATTCAAGGCTCTTAGATTAGTTCGAATACAATGGGTGCATGTCTTCTTTAATACTTCCCTTTGTCTCTTTCTTGTTCACCAGCTGGACATTATCTCTGATAGTGCGACAAGGCCGTTCTTCTGGTGGAAGCAGGAAAAGATACACATGCACACAGATTCATTATTTTCTAACTTTGCAAAATAATCTTTCACTGACAGACATGAGCCAGGCCGTGCTGATCGCTGCCAAGGCCAAGTTTCTAATTATACTGCAGCTTATGCTTCAAGCAATAATATGCAGTTTATTTCTACTATTATTCTAGTAAAACAGAATTAAATGCATTACATATCATACTATTTTTCAACCTTTGCTCTCCATATAGATTTGAGCACATTTATTCCTGTCTAAAGCACACATTTCCCTAACAGTTTATAGATGTTTGAATACAGATTTTTCTGACATTCTCCTCCTGTTAATGCATTTCATTCTATTTGAAACATAAACAATATCATTTCATTTCTTAGCCTTTTCCTTTTCAAGGACTTTCAGCTAAGTTAGTCATTGGTTTTATATTTCAGAAAAGCATTATTTGAAATTAATCTTTTAATTTCAACACTTTGGTAAAAGTTTCAGTAACAGATATATCAACAAATTTTTGATTAATCTTTTCATGCAGGGAATTTCACAGTAAACACATGCTCCTATTAGGAGTATACCCACACAAATAGCAATTAAATGTTTAATAGGATGGAACCCCACCCCCCCAAACAGATTCTGGAAAAAGTCCGTCAGTGGGTTTGGGCCTGGTTTAGTCATTGCTGATACTTGCTGAATTACCTCTAGGTGGTCATTGATTTTATGTTGGTTGTCTGGAATGTACGCACAGCATTTTTCTTCGTGTACCACCTCTTGCCGCTAGGGTGAAGTAAAGAGCCATTCGATTTTGTAGCACAACAGTTTTTATTGCATTCAGTTCATTAGTCACCAATTCTAGGGTGGAAAAAGTTGCATTGGTCATGACTTCTTGACAGCTTTCTCAGCTCCCAGATCGATTTGACTGCTCCATAGGCTGGTGGTATTCCTGCCCTGGATATAACATGTTGCCCAAGTTCATATGAGTCAATTTACTTTTGTCTTTCACTGAATTATGGCCTTTTCAACCAGCTTCGATTTTACCAACTGGATTCACAGGTTTTTTTCATTGGACCTTCAGATTCTCGAGCTGTTTTCCTTACGTTTCATATCTTACCCAAAGGTAATTCTGCAGTATGTCTTATTGCTGAAACCAGATAACCCAAAAAACAACTGCCGGACCAATTCTCAGGTAACCATTTATATGCCTTTTTCCCCACAAATAAAATTATTACTTTGGTACTAATACGTGTTATCCCTGCATGAAACATTTTTCTATTCTTAATAGACAATTGCTTAGTTAAGACTGGATTGTCACATACTGCATTTAATGTAGTTTTCATTGAACTCAGATATGAATCATGGTTAGTATCACAAACAGTACCCCCACTTTTGACTTTAATGTAACATTTATAAGACATTGTTATATTACCATTACTCCAGCCCACCTGGAGGGTATCACTTTTGTAGAAACATACAACTCCTTTTTGTGTGACAGGTAAAAATAAAGCAATTTTGTCCTGTGATTTCACAGTTTCTGTATCAAGAACACTTTTCCAAGTCTCATTTTATTCCCAGAGGGACAGTGGACATTAACAGTCTCTTATATGTTGTTGGTATAGCTGTACAAACTCAGCAATTTGAAATGTGCATAGTTTCTGTATGCACAAGCTTCATGGTCAGGTATGTGTTAAAGTTTGGATGCCAGTCTATAAACAGTTTATCACGTCTTCTCACTTTTACTCGTGTGGTTGAGTGCAGAGAAAACCACAATAAGAGAAAAATTGTCATATTTAGTCAACAAATGCACTGCCAAAGAAAATAATTATGCAATAGTTCTTGGGTTGCTCTGCTTTTGTTTGCTTTACTCTTGGCCATTTTGCCCTTGTGTATCAGTCACAAAGTTCTTATTCAGCTGAAAGTTCTTTTGTCTGAAAAAGAGTTAAACTGCAAAACAGATTTATTTATTAACAGTTTCTTTATATAATTAGCTAGTGAACTGTCAGCCTCCAGCTCTGCAGGCATGAGAGCTTTTTACTGAGGCACATAATATGCCCTTCCAAATACTACTTCAAAGGGGATCAAACCCTTTACATTTGTTACTGTTTTTATGCTCAGCAATGCTAGAGGTAAACAGCAAATCCAATTCTTCTGAGTCTCACTCATCAACTTCCTCAACTTGTTTTTTTAAAATCCCATTGTACCTCTCCACCAGTCCTGCTGACTGTGGGTGGTAAGCACAGTGATTCCTTAAGGAAATCCCCAAAAAAAAATCTCCCAAGTTGTTGAATTGTCTGATTGACAAAATGTGTCCCATTGCCACTATAGATTCTTTCCGGTATGCCAAATCTAGGAATGATTTCTTTCACTAAGGCTTTTGCTACTGTTGCTGCGTCCGGATTCCTGGTCGGAAAAGCTTCTACCCATTTTGAAAACATATCTATGATCACTAAACAGTATTTTTTCCCTTCACATTTATTCAGTTCTATGAAATCCATACAAATAGTATGGAACGGATAGGGTAGTGTCGGAAAGCTCCCTCGCTTCGGTTTAAATGCTCCCTGTGCATGATGTTTGCTACAAATATGACATGTTGCACAAAATTTTTGTGTATAATTCGTAAATCCGTATGTTTGGAATGTTTTGTTAACTAACTGTACCATCCCCCCTGTTGAGACATGGCTCTGCCCATGGCTCAACAAAGCTGCATATTTAAATAAATTAGACAGCAATATTGTTTTTTTTCCCTTTGGAAATGTACAGTCCATTTTCAAAAATTGCACCTTGTTTTACCCAGTTTTGTTTTTCTGCTTTTGTAGTAAGCATTTGCATTGTTTTTAACATGTCTAAATCTAAAATCTCAAAGGGTTGTAATTTTTCATTTAAAAATAAAGTTTTTGAGTCTGAGGCTGCTTGCTTTGCAGCTGCATCAGCTCGTGCATTACCTTTTGAAATCTTATCCTGTTGTTTTGTATGAGCTACACATTTACAAATAGCTACTTTGGTAGGCAACTGAATAGATTCTAATAGCTCTAAAATAAATTGCGCATGATTAATAGGTTTTTCACTGGATGTAATCATCCCTCTATTTTCTTTATTGTTGTGCAAACACATGCACTGTAGAAAAAGCATACTGATTATCAGTATATATGTTTACTTTTTTTGCCTTTTACTAAAATACATGCTCCTGTCAAAACTACCAGTTCTGCTGCTTGAGCATACAAGTTGTGTGGCAAAGTTTGTGCTTCTAGATTTTTAGTGTCTGTAACTACTGCATACCCCACCAGATTTTTTCCTGTAGGACCCCTTCTGCATGAGCCATTCACGTAATATGTCACCTCAGCATCATTCAAGGGCATATTTGTAAGATCTTGTTTAGGTAAAGCTAACTGTTTATATGAGGTTGACTCAGCAGTATGGTCATACATGAAAGATGTCTAGCAGGAGAAAGGTATGCAACTTTTTCTTGTAGCAGAATTATTGCAACTGCATGAGGCATTCTCAATGTGAGAGGGTGGAATAACACCACTGAGGCTGAAGCCTGCACTGCCATTGCTGCTGCAACTACTGCTTGTACACAGTGAGGCAAAGGTTGCACCACTGGGTCTAACTGTGATGAATAGTAAGCTTATGGGGCATTGCTTATCCCCATGTTGTTGCTTTAATACTGATGTCATGTACCATTGCTTACAATCTATGGTCTAATAAAAAAAACGTTTGTGATAACTTGGAAGTCTTAAAACTAATGAAGAAGCTATTAACTGCTTCAACCTGCAGAAAGCCATTTCTGCTTTTGTTTTCCATTGTAAAATAATTTGGTACCCAGCTTTAACAAAAATTAGTTGTACCTAAGAAAGACATTATTTCTTTTTTAGTTGTTGGTTTGGGTGCTTGCAAAATTGCTGTTTTTTTTTTTTTTCTCTTTTCTCTTTCCCACTATCTAGTATTTTACCTTTATTGAATATTACATATTCCAGGTATCTAACCTGTGTTTTTTTCCCAAAGTTTGTAACTTACTTTTGTTTACTTTGTGTCCTTGTATTACTAAAAATTTTAACAATGCTACTGTATTCACCCTGCACTGCTGCTGGGTGCTGCTAGCAAGATGTCATTTACATAAAGTAAAATTTGACTACTTTCTGGTGGGGTAGACCCTGCCAGGTTGCTAGCCATTTTTTGTGCAAATATTATTGGGCTCTCACAATATCCCTGTGGTAGTCGAGTATATGTATACCTTTTACCCTGAAATGTAAATGTAAACCAATATTGACTATTAGGATGTACAGGTATTGAAAAGAAAGTATTGCTTATATTTACCACAGTAAAATACTTCTGTTGTGGCTTTAAATCATTTAACAAGGTATGTGGGTCTGGCACCGTGGGTGCTCTAGGTATTACTGCATTATTTACAGCTTATAAATCTTGTACCATCTGCCATTCCCCGTTTGCTTTTTTAACAGGAAATAGGGGTGTATCACATGGTGAATCAGGAGATTCTACCAGTACTCCTTTTTTGAGTAATGCTGCTTATTATAGGCTTAATTTTTACTTTTGCATTCTTTTCCAAAATGTATTGTCTTTTCTGTGGTCTAAAAGCTGACTTTGGGGTAATTGCTGCTTGAATAAGCCCTACATTTAACTTGCCTGTTGACCACAGAGTTGTTGGAATTTTACACAAGGCCTCTTCTTTTCCTTTTAATAAAAATGCTAATCAGCTGTCCTTACTAGATTGCAAGTGTACAGCTGTATGTGTCTGTGTCAACCAATTCAGTTTTGTTTTTATATCCCTTGTCCTGACATTTCTAAATCAGTCTGTTTTCCCATTTTGTTACCTTTTTTTTCTAAGTCTGCCCATTTAACACTTTTGTTTTTTGTCAAGCTGACATGTGGCAGTCTATTGGACTTATACAATCTCATGAACTCCTGAGGTAATGAACAGCTTACTACACTGTTTCCCTCAGTATCCCAGCATAAAGTTTGTAATATTAATTTGTCAGCAGGATTCTTACTTATATTCCTTATCAGGTCCTGGTGTGCTACAGTAGTATGGAGTACAATGTAACAAGTGCTGCTGATCAGTGTCAAGGGAGGGTACCTTACTGATGGCTACGTTTATCAGTTTTTTGGTTACTGCCCCTGGACCAATCATAACTAGGTCCTGGCTGTACCAATAATAGGCTTCACCCTCTGATCACACCACAAGAGCATCCATTTGTCTTTGTGCTTCCATACCCTGCATGGTAGGAACTACTGCTATGCCAAATATTTGCACAAGGTCTCTTCCCAGTAAGTTTACTGGATATTTTTGCAGAAACTACAATTTTACTTTTCTGAGTCATACCTGAAACAGGGTCAGTTATTGCTATATTATGGGAAAGTGGTTCCCTGTATAGCTGTCCATTTGCTGCTTTTACTAATATATAATCAGGTGATTCAGAATGTTTTGGTAACTTGGAGGGGTGTATCAAAGTCCGTGACGCTCCTGAGTCACACAGGAATTTGACCTTTCTTTCCTCCACCAGAAGTGTTACTTCTGGTTTTGTATTTGCTAGGTAGCGCTCTAGGCTCAACAATGCTAAATCTAAAATTTTATTTTCATTTTTATCCTCTACATCTGTTTGTACTTCCTCTATTCCCTCTACTACATTCACATTTTCTTTTTGTTTATTAACCTTTCCTGATGATTTTTGGTTATTATCACTATCATATAGTCAGTCCACATCTCCTTTATCTTCTGTCATTGCTTTCTTATTTTGTTTATAGTCCCTAGCTAGATGCCCTTTTTACCTGACTGTAATACAAATACTTCAGCTCCGTCTTCAGCAGTGAAGACTTGTGCCTTTTTTCTTTTACTATTAAAGTGTCTTTCAGTACGTCTAGCATACTCAAGTAAGGCTTACAGCCTGCTTGTTCAGTGATTTATCATATGCCTTGTAATAAAACTACTAACAGAGGCAATGCAACCTTTTAAAAATGTATTTTTTAATTGTTGTTTTAAGCATTTTAATAATCTAGCATAATATCCATCTACTGTCTCATTTTCCTGTTGTATGCATTAATTAATGCAAGTCCAGTCTGCTCTAAGTTTTCATTTTTCAGAGATTCTGTCTGTTAGACCTTTCACTCTGTTGTCTAAAAATGTTTCAGAATTTTTAAGCTTCTGTTTTTTACAATTTGCTTCCTCAATCCACCTATGTGCTTGAGGTATGCCTAGTTGGTGCTGTTTTTCTTTTGCCTGACGCCTGCATCAGATTAAAGCTTGTTTAAGGAGTTTAACTAGTGAAAGTTTATCTAGTTTACTATCAAATTTATAGTTGTTAACACATTTTGCAAAATATCTCACATTATCTGCTTACTGCAATTGCATATGCTTCACATTATCCGTTAGGGCGGATCTCGTGATCTCTTAGTGCACTGATTTCCCATGTCTTAAAAAGACTGTTACGTAACCCTTCTCTTGTACCACGTGGTATCTTATTTCCCCATATCCACAGTAGTGTCTAGAATGACTGTTTACTTTGCTTTGTTATTCCCTGATCTATGACTCAAGATACAATACTTGACTCTCTCTCCCTGCTATCACAAACCTTAGCAATAGCACAGTGTAACCTGGTCCCTGATCTAAAACAAAGACAAAGAGGGAAATTCTTCTTACCTGAGCCTCCCGCTTTGACTGTCTTTTTTTCCTTGGGGCCCAGTCTTCCGCTTTTCAGCCACAGATCAGAAAGTGGACAGCCTCTTTACACACAACAATTCAGTCGGAGGTCTTTTCACTTTAAGAAGAACCATTTTGTTTTGGCAGCTTCTCCTGCAGATTTATCACCACTCATGCACTCTGTGACCTGCAGCTTACCAAGGGAATTCGCACGATTAGGACCAAAATGTTAAATAAATTTGTTAAAGTCAGACTGTAAAAATCATCTGGCATTTAAAAACAATGTCAGTCAATAACAAACAGTAATGCAGGAGACTCAAGTATCTAATTTACAACTACTCTAATGTACATTAGGAGGCAAAAAACCATACACAAACTTGTACAGAATTTTGTCTAGTTTTATTGGTGAGACATATGACATTTTATATGTTTTACTATCAGCTTTTGCCCACCTCACTGACGTGGTCAGTGACAGGGTCTTTACATCATAGTAACTTATGAAAAGTGCTGAGATGGTGTTTTTCAAAAATCTTTTTCCCATGAGAATATTACAGCCTTGCAAAGCA
This sequence comes from Protopterus annectens, assembly GCF_019279795.1. Lineage (NCBI taxonomy): Eukaryota > Metazoa > Chordata > Ceratodontiformes > Protopteridae > Protopterus > Protopterus annectens. The sequence continues at coordinate 479,643,479 of NC_056728.1, forward strand.
CCTGGTCGGTCACAATGTCCTTCCGAGGATGTAGCCAATTCAAGGCTCTTAGATTAGTTCGAATACAATGGGTGCATGTCTTCTTTAATACTTCCCTTTGTCTCTTTCTTGTTCACCAGCTGGACATTATCTCTGATAGTGTGCACAAGGCCGTTCTTCTGGTGGAAGCAGGAAAAGATACACATGCACACAGATTCATTATTTTCTAACTTTGCAAAATAATCTTTCACTGACAGACATGAGCCAGGCCGTGCTGATCGCTGCCAAGGCCAAGTTTCTAATTATACTGCAGCTTATGCTTCAAGCAATAATATGCGAGTTTATTTCTACTATTATTCTAGTAAAACAGAATTAAATGCATTACATATCATACTATTTTTCAACCTTTGCTCTCCATATAGATTTGAGCACATTTATTCCTGTCTAAAGCACACATTTCCCTAACAGTTTATAGATGTTTGAATACAGATTTTTCTGACAGTAAGTTTTATCTCAAAGGGAACATTCTAAGGCTCATATTCCTCCAATATCCTCTGTAGTACCTGTTGTATGTGTTATACATTTAGATTCCTTATCTCCTTCGGGGTCTTGGCCATAGTAATGTCAAAATATTTAAATGAGGGAAAATTCAAAAGCAGGCCAAGACCGACCTTGATATTCATGAAATTAGATGGGTTCAGGGACATTAAGATTGACTCTGAAGAATTGATTTTATTACTAGAAAATCCTGCCATCCATGCAATATTTCCATGCATGTGCTCAATGTTGTAGATGGATCCTTGAGAAAAATCAAAAGGTCATCTGCAGTAAGTGCAACTGTACTGTCACTGAAAGTGGGGTCACCTGGTCTACATTCTGGGCTAAGGATGTTCTTGAGAGTGGCAGCCAAGGACTTTATCACCAGGATAAACAAAAGGGGTGCCAATGGACTCTCCTCTGTTGATATTCAATGACTGTGAAAGAAGGCTTACTGCAGGAGATGCACCATAATAAGTTTGTTCTACAGCTGTTATAAATTGCTGAGGAAATTGAAAATTTGCTAAGATATGAAAAAGGTAGGGCCAAAGTACGTTGTCAAACACCTTCTCAGCATCGGCTGCTAAACATGCCTCTGAAAATATAAAGAGTCTCACTTTTTCTAACCATGGGGCAGCTGTCATGCTGATATATGTGGCACTGTGTCTAGCCTTGTATCTGTGCTTTCTTTCTAACCTAGAAGTGACCTTGAGGGATACTTCATAATAGGTTGGTTCATAGGCTATTGGCCTTAGGGCCTATATAAGCCTAGCCAAAAATGTACCCTGGCTTTCGCCACCCAAGAAAATTATTTTCCTGTGCCCCTGTTCAGCAGAGCCACAGAAGTGATCCCCGGGGTGAATTTCCTATCTCCCATCCAATCATCAAGATTTTTCTTGAAGAGTGCTAATGAGAAGCTCCGTTTAACATAGATAGGTAGTCTGTTCCAGAGTATGGGAAGTCTCTGGTACAGGAATCTATCCCTCCAGCATGTTCTGTTTATTGTGGTGATAAGGTTTAGGTCCCTAGAGCGTGCAGCTCGGAGGGATTGGGATTTCTTTAAGTGGAGCATGTCATTGCAGTTTAAGTTTATCTAATGCAGTTTCAGACTTTTTATTCAGGATTTCTTGCATCTTGACCTTAAGTGCAGATAATCCTACTACTGAGTAGTAATCTGTGTGTCTGGACCTTTGAGCTAGCTTTACTCCCTACTGTTCTTGCAGGGCTTTTAGGAGGAGGTGTTTCCATTTACATAAAAAAAAAAATCACACCACAAGATTGGTCAAGCAGGATGACTCCCTTGAGTTACTCCATGTCCAGCTGACCAAAATCCCCCAACATATCATTTCTAGCAAGAGGTCCCCAACCATGAACCATGAAAACCACAAGACATACCTGAAGTTACTGGAATCATTTGCCATTCAGTCCAACACAATACACATGGGTGATTTTAACTGCCTCTCCATAAACAGGGAAACATACACAGCCATTAACATGTAGGGTCAGATATTCCTGGATTTCATCAATAGAAATACTCTGGAACAGCTGGTCTGCACTGTCACTTTGGGCTCAAATATCCTTGACACAGTACTCAAAAACATGATGGAGTGCTGTACCCCCCAAGTGAAATGTCCTCATTGGTATGATTGGATCATAAATTGGTCTCCTTTGAAATAAATGTAACAGTAGAACCCAATAAAACCCTAAAACCATAAAGAATTTTTCCAAGACAAATTACCTTCTATTAAGTGATAGCATAGCTAATTTTAAAGCTCCCTCTAATCCCAAAAATATGGAGGCCTATGCAGAAGTATACACTAATGCCTTGCTCAACCACTCAGACAACTGCATAGAGATGGCAGTGCCTGACTGAACTAAATCCAGGTCTAGCCAGAAAAACAGTCACCCTGGTGGACCCCTGGCATAAATTGGTTATGCAAGAGAAGGGAGAAATTCCTGTCCAGAAGCAAGTGGGATGGTGAACAACAGAGAAAAACAAAATCCCTCATTAGACTCAACAAGCAAATCAGGGAACTAGTTAAGTAATCAAAAGTTAAATATGAGACTAAAATAGCTTCCCAAAAAAGCATAACCACAAAGCATTTTTAGTTATGTATGAAATCTTAAGGAAACACTCAGCAATGTGCTGAGTTGGCTGTAGATGGCACTACCTATACTCAGCCAGAAGATATAGCAAACCTGCTGTCTGATGAATTCAGATCAGATTACACCCCCTCATTACCTCCAGTCACTCCCCATGAAATACTCCCTACCATTCCTTTGCATGTTATTATAAAAGAACAGGTTGTTACTGTGCTCTCTAAAGCTAGAAATACAGCATTAATGGGCCTTGACAGAATCCCAGGGTGCCTATTAAATAGCTTGAAACATGACACACTGGACTCACTCAGATCGCTATTTAACCACATCTCCAAACAGGCTTTGTCCCAGTAGAGTGGAAGACAACAACAGTCATCCCTTTGCACAAGGGGGGAATAACCAATGGACATAGGAAACTACCAACCCATAAGTCTGACTAGCCTCATATGCAAGACTATGGAAAGGAAAATCTTGGACCTGATTAACAACAATATAGAAAATCTCTAGACTCAACTCGGCTTGGCTTCATCAAGGGCAGATTCTGCCTGCTCGATCTGGTGGACTTCTTTGAAAAGGCCACCAAGGCCATGGATGAGGGTATGACAGTGCATACCATCTATTTTGACCTGGCCAGGGCATTTGACACAATACCTCACTTCTGTATTATAGATAAGCTCACAAAATTGGGCATAAACCTCTACATCACGATAGTCAAATGCCTCACAGATAGGACACATGTTATTGCAGTGGTGGAATCCACATCCAGCAATAGGCCAGTCACTGGTGGAGTATCACAGGGCTCAGTGCTGAACCACCTCCTGTTTTGGTATCTACCTCTTCAATGTCAAGGTAAATGTACATGGCATTGGGCTGTCCAAGTTTGCTGATGACTGCAAGTTGTGGACAATCACTGACTCCCCAAATGATGTTGATATCCTACAGAAAAGACTGACACAGACTAATGATTGGTGTCAGAGCCATGACCTCAAACTAAATGTAAAAAAATGCATAATAATACCCTTTCAGAAACCAAATACTCCTGCAGATTACAACATCAATAGCACCCTCAAGAGTGGACCCAGTGTGGAGAGATCTGGATATTCAGATAGGCAGATAGTAAACTAAACTTTGACCACCATATGTCCCATGGTGGTGAGGAAATCTTTCGAAGTGGTTCGGCTTATACGTAAGGGAATGGCATCCAGATCTAAGGATGTCCTAGTACCATTGTACTCGGCCCTCATCAGATCAATAATTGAGTACAATGCACCCATTAGCTAGCACCTTGCCAGGTACCTGCAACAGCTGGAGCATCCTCACAGGTTTCTCATGAAAAAAATACGGGGTACAGCCAACATATCAAATGCAGACCAATTAAAAACCCTACCACTTATTACTGAGGGGGGGATCTATGCCTGATCTACAAAGCAGTCTCTGACCCAGTCCTGATGGAAATGTTGCATGTTCTTAAAACTAACTGCATGAGGGTTACCCTCTCCAATAATCTAAACCTGATCTTGGACACTACTAGATCATGCTGGAGAGACAGATATGTGTCCCAGAGAGTGCCCCTCCCCTGGAATAGACTTCCTATTCATGTGAAACAGAGCTCTTCCGTGACCATCTTCAAGCACAATCTGGACCAATGGATAGGAAATCACACATTCACTTTTGGGGTGGTCCCCATGTACCTTATGGACAGAGACAGTCTGTAAAAATTGTCAAAACCATGCTTGCTGACCTTTATCTTTCCCCGAGAGAAAGAAAATTGGGTAAAATCTGGGTGAAACTGTTTAGGCTTGTAAGGGCTCTTGATCTGTTAGTCTAGTAATCCACTATAAGCCTATGAATACTAGTGGGAACACATCTGGAAGGGGACCTATAAAAGGAAAACTTACCCAGTTTGCTTATACGGGTGTAAAAATGAAAGATAATGTCTGTATGAAAAGGGCTAGACAAGATTATGCAGCCCTGTAGGCAAAGTGTTGGATCTTCCATAATGTGTTCTAGGGCAGCTGTGCAGACTACAACCCCATTGTATGGAGGTCTTGATTTTCTGGTCATGTTCTTGCAATACCAACTTAAAATATTCCATTGAAATGTTAAGCTGATTCATAGTGGCAGGTAGTTGTCTGATGTCTGCATTTGATGGAGTTTTTTTATGATGCTAGTAGCTGGCAGCTGGTAAGATTCTCGTCTGTGCCTTGCTGTGTTCCATATGCCATGATAGTGCTGTCAGTTCTTGAAGAAATTTGTATCCTGTACTTCTTAAGATTTATTCTGGCTTTTGAAGGAGTTTTTTTTTTTTGTCGGTATGTACAAGCAGGGAGAATATATGTAAACTCGGGTCTATATTAGAACATCAAAGTTTCAAAACTTCGAATGTTCTATTGACCCCTATTCAGCAAAAGCTGTAAACATCGAACATACAGAACAGCGAAATTTTTCCTCGGGAAAAAATTCACTTTCCAAAACACATACATACAACACAAGCACACCAAAGAAACAGCAATCCACACACATACACCTAACCCTACACTAAACTATACACACACCACTAACTATCCACTTACCTTAACCCAAACTCTAACCCTAAGGTCCGTCACTATCGCACACTCACCTCACCCGCACCCTAACCCTAACTCACCTACCCTGCCCTAACCCTCACGTCCACACAATCGCACATATACCTAACCCGCGCCCTAACCCTAACTCACCTAACCCGTCCTAACCCTCACGTCCACACAATCGCACACATACCTAACCCACACCCTAACCCTAGCTAACTTAACCCGCACTCAGTTGCACACTTACCTGAACCGGACCCATAACTTTCCACCACAGCGCTGAAAATACCAAAGCAACAGAAATGGACAACCAAATTCTTTCCCTAGGAAAAAATTTGGTTTTCTGTTGCTTCGATATTTTCAGCTTTTGCTGAATAGGGGTCAATATTAGAACATTCGAAGTTTTGAAACTTCGATGTTCTAATATAGACCCGTAAACTTTACATTTGTATGTTCATGCACTTGAAAAACTCCTTTTAAATAGACAAAAACAGAAAAGACATCCACTGAAATGGAAGACCCTAGGATACTGATATTTTAATCTGATTTCTTGAAATATGATACAATGTAACTATATGAATGAACATAATGCTTGTTAACATGCATATGGTTTTCCCCATCTTTTGTAATAACTGTAGGAATATGACTTTAAAGAACAGGTATTATTATGCACATAAGGTGCTCACATTTCTGTTAGCCACATTAATATCTGTTTGTTTTTGTCTCTTGTTAGGTATTGTAATAGAGTTATATGTTTGCTTCATTTGTGTTTCAGTGACAGTGAGGAAGAGGAAGGTGAATTTTACCAAGCAGAAGGCTGAGGTGCTTCTCAGTGCTGTTAAGATAAATGATGCTATTCCGATGGGTAGAGGCAGAAATTAATACCTCAGAAAGTGCACATGGACATTAATGTAACTGGGGTACATGAATGCCTGAGCTCAGAGTGCCTTCGGTACATTAGTGATATGAAGGATGGAACTAATAGGAATGGACAGGATATATGGCAGGAGAGTGGATGGGAACTAGGAATGGAAATAAAAGATGATGACTGTTTCTCTCTTTGCTGTTGATTAATGTTCTGTAGACTTGGAAGAAACACACCTTGAGGCATTAACCCCACTGGAAGGTATGTCTTACCTTCAGTAAAATGTTATTTTATGGGGCAGAAGTGAAAGGCATTGTACTTAATGTTGCATATTTCTACACAGGTCCTGTATATACCTCTGGCAGTGCTCTCAGAACATTGCAGTCTCAAATTTGGAGAAGAGTGTGGACCAGGTGGCTGCTTGTTTGAATATTGCTTCTTACAAGGTTGATGATGCCCCTGTTGCTACAGTTCTGCTTGCCTCTACCTTAGAGTTTTCCTGCCTTAGGAATAAAGGCTGAGGGTGATGCAGTGGTTACAGATGAATCCGCTGTTCATCAGACACACATTGTAGGTGAGATGGAAGTGCAATTAGGGACCAAGGCTGCACGTTCAGTGATGGGAACATAATCTATTTCTGTGAGGACAGCTTTGGATACTTTTGATGTAGAATACTTTTGCTGCAGGAGAGATGGGGCCACTCAGGATGTTAATAGTCTATATTTAAGTAGCTCATCTTCTGAGTCCAATTTGACAAGCTACATATAATCCTCACCTTCACAGATGACAGCTGAGCCTGCTGTGGTATCAACAGCATGGCTCCAGCATTGATGATGTACTGCAGCAGCTGCTGTGAGTATTGCAGCACATAATCCCCTTACAGTATGTAGAACTCATGCAGGAAAGCATGAAGTCACAGGCACAGAGACAGAGAGCATTGCAAATGAAGAATCTTACTCATGACTACCATACATGGAAGTAACAGTAGGATGTCATCATGGCACCATGACACTACTGCTGTCCAGCACTTGAGAAGGAGTAATGCTACACTTTCTGGACTGCGTAGGGAAGTTCATACCTTGAGCATGTTTTTTTCATCCCCTTTATTGAATTATCACTTGTGACATAGGCAAAAACATTTATATAGAAGTAATCGAACTATATTAATAATTTCACATTTATAAACATTATACATCACATATATTGTTCTATACCACACAATCAAAGCAACATTACATAAATTGTTCAAGTAATGCCTTCTCTTAAACCTCATTCCTCCTCCAACATTCTTTTTCTGCATGTATTGTTCCCATACTTTCCATTATTTTTCTATGTAATTTACTCCGAGCCTTTCCTAAAGATCCAATGTCCTGTTCTTTTATCTCTGTTATAATATTTACTGCTTCAAGTATAGTTAGTTTAGAATTTGATTTCCATTTTCTAGTAATTGCTTTTTTGGTAGCCACCAGAATTAAACTTAACAAGGCCTTAATATGTCTAAGCCGTTTAGCTTCTCTATCCCAGCTCAAAAATCATTTTCTTAGTTATACTCATTTGCTCACCCAGTATTCCTGACAGAGTACTCTGTAGGGAATTTTTAAAGTCTGCTAACTAATTACACTCTGAGAACATATGCTCCCAGGTACCTCTTTCTTCCCCAGTACTCTTCCAACATTTGCCATCTACCTGAGGAAAAATTCTTTGGCGTCTGCCTGGAGTATAAAAGCATCCCTGCAAACAGTTCCAGGCAAAAATCCTAAATCATCTAGATTTTTTGCACATTTGGCAGCTATATATATATATATATATATATATATATATATATATATATATATATATATGGTTCCCCTTCAGACCATCAAACATTGAAAACATTGAAGTTCAGATAATCGAGACCAGAACATTGAATTTTAAAACATCGAAGGTTTGAAGGGGAAGAAAAAGGTAAGTGTAGGTGTAGGTGGGAGAATGTTTGTGTTTTTGCAGGGCACCAAGGTGTCCTGCATACTGTGTGTGTCTATGTGCCATCTGTGTGATGGCACTACAGATAGGGTACGGAAAATCTCCCATTTAGCGCTTCTGCATATAGCGCTAAATGGGAGATTTCCCTTTACTCCACTGTAGTGTGGTCCCGGAGTTGGAATATTAAAATGGGGGTGTGTGGGATGCAGTGGGGCAAAGCTTATTGTTTTTTTTTTTTGGTTACACTTGTAACCTTCGATGTTTTAAAATTCGATGTTCTGGTTTCGATGATCAGAAGTTCGATGTTTTGAAATTTCCTATGGTTAGAAGTGGAAATATATATATATATATATATATAAAAAATATATATATATATATATATATATATATATGGATCTAGGATGTTTCCTTGAGTGAGCAAACGTCCGAATCCATAATAACCGAACACACTTTAACGAAAGCACTTTTATCGAAAAAGCGCTTTCATTAAAGTGTGTTACAAAAAAAAAATAAAACACTACATTTACAATTTAGGATTGCGCCCCCCACACCCCCCTACTTTAATATTCTCCCTCTGAGACCGCACTACAGTGGGGAAAAGGGAAATTTCCCTTACCCGCATCGTAGTACAACTTGGCAACAGGCCTATTTATGCAAAAGTGCTTCTTTGGTGAAAAGCACTTTCATGTAAGTATGCCCGGCCATTTGGGATTCGGTCGATTGCTCACTCGAGCAAACTTTCTAGAGCCATATATATATATATATATATATATATATATATATATATATATATATATCCTCCCATTGTTTCTTTGTGAATTACTTATATAATCTCTCTTCCCAATCTTTTCTGATTGATTCCTATAGTTACTGTGCAATATTTTATATGCAGTGATAAGGATCCCTTTTGAACAGCAGGGTATGTTCTAAATTCAATTACAAACTCAAACAGTGCACGTCTTTCATTTAGTATTCCAGTATCCCTTTCTCTTTGTCTATACTCTATGAATCCATGATAGGGAAGGCAATCACTAGCCTGCAAACCAAAGGTATTATTGGTCTCTTCCCATTCTATTGCCTTTCTCTCTCTCTAATTATTTGTTCCCAATACATTGGTTCCTTTGCTAGGTTTCTCCAGTAAATTCCAGCCTCCTCTCGCCTATTCTCTGTACTTCTAGTTGCAGTCATCCTTATTGGCAGAATCTCCTTTCTCCATTCCCATGTTGGCTTAGTTCTTAGTATACTTACTGCTACTTTAGGAATATAATAGTCTGTATGACTGTTATTATTCTCCTTAAGGATCTGTGTCCAAAATCCCACTCTATCCTCATTTCTTGAATTTCCCCCGGTTTCATCATCCCTTTCCACTTTGAATTGTAGCTTGCTGCTTGTGTTCTTTATAAGAGCATCAACTGTGTAGCATACAATATCTCTTCAAATCAGGTTATTCTAAACCTCCTTAATCTATTGGAAATATCAACTTTTCCCACTTGATTCTTGCCCTCTTCCTCTTACAGATAAAATCATTCAACTCTTTATTAATTATGATTCAAAAATTCTCTTCTGGTTGATAAAAATATGCCTGACTTGTGTATAAAACTAAACAGACTGAAACATTATTACTGCTTATATCTTGCTATTTATATCCATAGGCAAGGGATTCCAGTTTCTCAGTTTTGTATTATCCTTTGTTTAGTCTATCCCCACATATCCTTAGCTGCCATAACAGAATAATTTTTAATTCATACTCCTAAATACTTCATTTTATCATGTCCCCATAAATATGGGTATAGCTGAACCAATTCATGTGTGGGTATATAGTTCATAGTAATAGCCTTTGTTTTATCATTATTAATTTTATATCCAAAAAAGCAGAACTTCTCAGAATGTTCTACAATACTGAGATATACTTTTATGGTTTCATTAGGTACAAAATAATATCATCTGCAAATAAAACCATCTTTTCTTGAACACCATACCAATTATATCTTTGAATTTTTGAGTCCCTCATTTTCTTTGCTAATGGTACTAAATATAATGCAAATAAAAAAGGGGAAAGAGGACACCCCTGTTGGTTCCTCTGCTCAGACACAACTTATCAGAGAAGAGCCCTCCCACTTTGATATTTGCCTCTGATCCCTCATATATCCTTCTAATTAATCTTATTATTGTAACAGGAAATGTAAATGCTTCCATTGCACTACTCATAAAATCCCAACATACTCTGTCAAATGCTTTCTTTGCAACAATACCCACCAACAACAGTAGTGTTTTTTTACATTCTGCTTCCCTCTGGATAATCATTGTTCTATTAATATTGTCAAATATTTGCCTCCCCTGCAGAAAAATCACACTGATCCAAAGCTATCAGTTTTGGCATCACCCTTGTCATTCTTTTAACCATTATAGACATAGACACTTTACAATCATGGTTTAAAATTGAAATAGGCCCATATGAAGCTGGATTGATGGTTCTTTACCATCGTTAGATACTACAGCCACCACAGCTTTTTTCCAAGATGTTGGTGCTTCCCCTCCTTTTCAAATACAGTTAAACAAAACCTTCCAGATCTTTATCTCTTTCTTTCATCCTAGCTTCCAAACTTCCACCAGAATACCACCTATTCCTGGAGACTCTCCTGCAGCTTCATTATATATCACCATTTTAATTCATCTTCTGCTATCTTAACTGGTAATTATTGAGCCTCATTTACCTCTAACCTTGGCAATATTTAAGTCTCCCATAAATATTTCCATCTGTGCTTTTTCTTGATTTTCCCATTTCTCTGCTTTATATTTTCATAAAATGTCTGAAATATTTGTAATATCCCACTCTAGCTATTTTTCTTGTAATAGGCTCCCTACGTTTGGCAACAACCCTTTCTACTTTTTGTTGCCCATGTCATTGTACCAAAGTTTTTTTTGTGGTCTGGGATTATTATTAAAAAAAAACAAAAAACAGTTGCCTAACAATTTTTCTAAATTCGTACATATTATCCAGGTATGCCCATATTTTCTGTTTAGCACTCTGCAGTTGTGCCTCCTCTTGTTCTGTGAGATTCCCCTTATTCTGTAATAATTTAACCTTTGTCAGCCACTCTAAATAATTCTTATTAATTCTTAACCAGATCTTTATCTTTTATTTCTACCCACTTTTTAAATTCCACGACTATTTTATCCCACTCACTAGCTATAATTTCTGAAGTACTTTCTATCTTCGGTAATAACTCCTAAATAATTTCCACTACCCATTCCTTAAATTCTTGTCTTTTTAACAGGTAGGCAAGGAAGCACCAATGTCTTATTTTTATTTCATTATCCAGTATTTTTATCACAGTAATTACTGGAGCGAGAGCCAAAATAATTATTGGATGTGTGTCAAAATTTTCAATTAAATGCACATGTTCCCATGAAATATACTTTCTGTCTAGTCTAGCTCAGTTATTGTATCTTGGAGATGGGAAATAATATGTAACTGCTCTTGTACTCTGAGTTCATGTCTTTCATAGTAAATATTTTCATACATTTCTTCAGAAATCTACCTTCTTTTATTATATTTTCTCTTCAAGACCCCCTGATGCATCGTCATTGTTGCAAATCAAATTCCAGTTCCCACCTAGAAATAACATTCCCTGCTGAAGCTGATTATTTCTCCCAACTTTTTAAGCTCCATAATAACAGTTTTAGGTGGGTTATAAATACATGCCAGCATAATCCTAATCCTTTGCCAGAAGCCCCTTATTACCACAAATCTGCCATTATTATCTTTTTCCTCTTCTATCACTATTGGTGCTCCTCTAGGAATTAATATAAGTACACCTCTTTTCCTTTGTCCCTGATATTCTGCTGAATATCCACCCTAAAATCATTTCTTTATCAAATTTGCATGCCCAGTTATTTCCAAATGTGTCTCCTGTAGCACTTCTATTTGCACTCTGCATTTCTTAATGTAATTAAATATTCTTTCCTTTCTGTCTATACCTGTGAGACCCTTCAAATTCCAAGATAATATGGAACATGTCACCATTATGGTAAGAAGCTATTATTCCCACCTATTACATATGGCAGCTTTTTTAAATGTCTTTTCCCAACTTTTGTGATATATGGCAGCTTTTGTAGATGTCTTTACCCAGCTTTTGTGGTATATGCACCCACTAATGTTTGGCAGGTTAATCTTTTATGCATTTTTTTCTTATCATCAACATTGGAACCTATGTCACACTTTACAAGACTTTATGTTTTAATAAAAAAAGTAACAAAAAAAAAAAAAAAAAAAAAAACAACCCCATAACCACCTTAATATAAGCACACATAACTACATACATCTTCAAATAATGAAGTTTAATCTTCCTAAAAGCAACATTTTCCCAAAAAGACAGCTGCTAATATAGGCCTTAATTAATCTGAAATCAAGGTTACCTATGCTAAGATACATTTTATTGCCTGTGCTTCTACTTATACTAATTGGTGTCTGTTCTCTTTTTATCTTTATTCCTCTACCATATGTGAAAACAACCTGCATGCTTTCAGGAAACATTAACTTTTAGCATTGAAGAAACCAGTGTTCTGGCTTTTATTGTCCTATTATCAGCTTGTCTCTGTGAAAACATAAGAGAAAAACATGTAGTTCTCTGCTTCAGCCTGAAAGACAACCTGGAACATTTATTCTAAAGGAAAAAAAATCATTATATTCTGTGTTCTCATATTTACTTGTTTCCACTTAAAATGTGTTATTAAACTAAGCCAAGGGTCTTAATTCAAACATTCACTGATGCAAAAGTAGTGAAAACATATCAGCTCTACATATATTATGATCTGTGTAGTTTTGCACCTTATCAACCATCATAACAACCCAAGATTACAGCCTATTAACTTAAACATGCTTTTCTCTAGCCTTTCTTCTCTTTCTGCACTGTAACACCTATATTTCTTAATACTAAAAAAGAAGAAAGAAAGAAAGAAAGAAAGGTAAAAAGGAAAAAAAGAAAAAGAAGGAGAAGAAAAAAATGGCATCTATTTACTTCAGTAACTTTAGCATATGCAAGAACTAAAATACTTTATTATAAAACATATAGTTTATATTGTGAAAAGTTTCATAGAAATCCTGTTAAGAACATAAATTGTTTTACTTAAGTTACTTTTTTCTTCTCCTCCTTCTTCTTCTTTCCTGTGTCCTTCCAAACATTAATGATATGAAATGAGCCAAATGCTTTTCAGTTCTCCATAAGGTTAACAAAGTCAACAAAAGTCCATTCTTTCCACTTATGCTTATACAGTCATATTTCACAAATCTGACTGATGCTTTGTTGTCTCACATTTATTCAATAATTTCCATGTTGCTTGTCTTCTACCTGTTCATCTCCATCTCCCAACTCCATATTCTTGTTCAACTCCAAGGTACTCCTGATTATTCTGATCAACTCTTGTGCTCTTTTCTGTCTCAAGCATTTTCATTTGGAAAAGTGAAAATGGTTTCACTGGAAAACCATCTATGTGTGCTTTATTATCAGAAGAATGATAAGCAGAGTCCCCTTCAACTTGATGGATCACTTTTTGTTGGACAAACTTTTACATTTCCTCCTTAGCCTGTTATGCATCAAAAATTGATTTAATCCTTCAGAAAAAGAAAATATTTTGAAGACAGCTAGGTATAGCAGCATGGATTTTATACCTGCCAGTTCACATTCCCTGATTGCTTGGTTGATATTTTTCTTCTGCATGATGTACAGTGAATAATCAATTTCCACAAGCGCTCTTCTGTCTCCAACTTTTAATACTTTGCCCTTTTGCCACTGTTTTGTCAGGACTAACTCTTTCTGTTGGTAGGTTTGCATCCTTACTAATACAGGTCTTGGTTGCTTTCTCATGGCCAGGTCTGGAGCATACACATGGTGTGCCCTTTCAATTAACAGTTTGTGCTTTGCAAGTCCAGTTGCTTATTTGTGCCTTCATAAAATGAACACAGTCTGCTCCTTCCAGTTCTTCTGGTACAGCAGAAAATCTCAGATTTTTTCTATGTGCTCTCTCCTCTATTTCTAACATTTTGAAGTGTCTTCTTCAGCAGTCTCTTACTCAGCCAGCCTTTTCTTCATTTTGATCTCTGATTTTTCAAGTTTTATCAGTTCATCTGAATAGTTGTTTAAGGTTTCTTCCATTTTCCAGCCTTTTGTTATTTGACTTGATATACTCCTTCAATGTTACATTTATTTTAATCAGCAGTGGGCACATTTGATTAATTTTTTTTCATCTGGATTACTGGAAAACATGTCTTGCATTAAAGCTGGAGCTTGAACTGTGTTTTGCTAAACAGCTGCAAGATTTTTCCCAATCAGTATTTTCTGTTCATTTTTTCTAGTTGATTTTCTTTTAGGGTCTCTTGGTTTCATCTTTGCTGACATCCAGGCAGTGTAGTTACCTGCTAGTAACTGAATTTACTAAAAGTGATAGAGTTCCTGGCCATTGTATTTCAGTTTCTTTTTTCATATTGGGAGAGCCATAGTTAAGCTGTTGATCAGTGTGCAGTCATCTTGTAAAGCCATACTTTGAGAGTTATTGTCTATTGGTTCATGCAGCTCCAGTCTAGTATGCTGCAGTAAATGCAGCCTCTGTTTCACACCCCCAGAGAACACTTGCCTGTGATACATCACAGGTCCATCAATGGTATCCATGCTGCCCAGCATGTTCCAAGCCCACTCACCATATCCATATGGCAGGCCACCATCTGTGGATGTTCTGTCAATTACCCACACTGTTTGAAGATACTTGTGATGACAACTCTTCCAAGTCTCATGTGTGTATGTGTGAGGGGGGACCACCCTGTACTTTACTAGACTAGAGAGGCATGTGAATGTGGCAGTCAGGTACTGTCAGCATGGCACAGAATACAACTACTGTGACATGCAACAGGGTGAAGCAGGAGGGTCTGCTGTCTTGTGTACATTTGTGATTAACCTTCAGTGTGTGTTAACAGATTCATATTTTCATAGTTATATACTAGGCATGTGGTCCAGAAGACCATTTCATAGGTTCATAAGTAGGTACTAGGCTATCGGCCTTGGGGCCTGTATAAGCCTAGCCAAAAAGGTTCCCTGGCTTTCACAACCCAAGAAAATTATTTTCTTGTTCCCCTGTCAAGCAGTGCCATAGAAGTGACCCTCAGGGTGAATTTTCTATTTCCCATCCAGTCGTCAAGATTTTTCTTAAAGAGGGCCAATGAGGAGCTTTGCTTGACATGAATGGGTAGTTTGTTCCAGAGTATGGGAAGTGTCTGGGAGAGGAATCTATCCCTCCAGCATGTTCTATTTATTGTGGTGACAAGCGTTAGGTCCCTGGAGAGTGTAGTTAAGAGAGATTGGGATTTCTTTAAGTGTAGCATGTCCAACAGCTCTGGGTTTGACATAGCTTTGTATGTTAGGCAGAGATCGCCTCTGAGTAGGCGATATGTGATGAAGTAGAGCTGGAGTTTTTTGAGATGGTCTGCATATGGCATCTGTTTGAGGCCGGTGATCCTCTTAGTGAAGTATTTCTGTGGCCTCCCCAATTGTTGTAGGTGCCTTGTGAGATACATGCCAAATGGGGTATTGTACTGTATAATGGGTCTGATGAGGGATGAGTAGAGAGGAACAATAACCTCCTTTTTTCTAGAGGAGAACCATTTTGTGATGAGGTGTGCCACGTAGAAGGATTTCCTGACTACTGTGGTGATGTGGTTATGAAAGGAGAGACTACTGTCCACCTGTGTCCTGAGGTCTCATCACACTTTCAGTGTTTAGTGAGCTACCGCCTATGTGGTAGTTCATGGGTACTGAGTTTTTCCCAAAGGGGATGACAATGCACTTCATGGCATTGAGCTTGAGGCCATGACTTTGACACCAATCATCTGTCTCTGTGAGGCCCTTTTGTAAAATGTGCACATCATTAGGTGATTCTATTATGGCTCCCAGTTTGCAGTCATCTGCGAAATTTGTTAGCCCAAGACCTTCTATGCTGACCTGCACTTCAGAGAAGTAGATGCCAAACAGGAGAGGACCCAAGACCAAACCCTGTGATACTCCACTCTTCACTGGTCTGAAGTCGGACTTGGAGTCAGCTACTTTTATTGTGTATGTTCTGTCAGTGAGCCAGTTGGCCACCCATCTTGTGACATAGGGATTTATGCCCAGTTTAGTGAGTTTATCTATAATTCCAGAGTGGGAGATGGTATAGAAAGCCTTGGCGAGGTCAAGATAGGCTGTGTGCACTATCTTGCCCTTGTCTACGGCTCTACTGACTGCTTCAAAGAAGTCAATCAGATTCGGTAGACATGATCTACCTTTTGCAAACCCAAACTAAGTAGGGTCCAGGGTTTGGAGGTTACCTATGTCTTTATTTATAAGCTCCAAGATGATACGTTCCATGGTCTTGCAGACCAGGCTCATCAGGCTAATGGGGCCATAGTTTCTGGGGTCTGTGGTGGCACCCCCTTTGTGGAGTGGGATAACTGTCACTGTGCACCATTCAGTAGGCACATAGCCTGAGGTGAGGCTATGATTGAACATGGTACTTAGGTGAGGTGCCAGTTCGTTCTGTAGTTTGTGCAGTACGCAGCCTGGGATGTTGTCTGGTCCCATGGATACTGTGTTCTTGGCTTTGGAGAGTGCAGTCTTTACCTGTTCATCCATGATTACAGGGGCTTTGCATTCTTCCAGTATTAAGATGGGCCCTTTGGAGGGTGAGGGGGGGGGGTAAATTTAGCACTGAACCTATCTGCCAGGATGTTGGCAATATTGGTTGGTTCTGTGTATTTAGTGCCATTGTGCTATAGCTCAGAGCAGATCTGAGTGTTACCATTGAGATTCTTGACATAGCTGTAGAATGCTTTATGGTTCTCTTGGGAATCAATGGCGATTTTATTTTCATAACTGACTTTGGAGTATTTTATGAGGGATCTCAGCTTCTTGCTGAGGTTGACCAGGGAGTTCCTCCAATCTTGGGATTTTACTCTTTTTTGCAACAGCTTCTTCCTTCTGTTGTAGAGTTTATGGCAGGGGACCACCAGCTTGGCTTCCTTTTTTTGGAGGATAGCTTCTTGGTTCTGTTGGGGATGGCACGATTCATGCACTCATGTATGTGCTTATACAGTGCATTTGTGTAAGACTCAGTAGTCGTGCCTCTATTTTCTGTCTGCATGGGTGTTGTGAAGTTTGCCACTTCTGTCTTAAGAAGTATGAAGTTGGCTTTGGAGTAGTTTTTGATGGTGATTTCCTTAATGGGGGGTAAGGGTGGGATATGGATGTCTAGGGTGATTAGCTTTGTGGTCAGATCTGACCAGCGAGGAGTTGACCTCTAGCGTGGAACACCGGTTACCCATATTGGTAATGACCAGGTCCAGGATATTGCTATCCCTGGTGGGGGTGTGGACAAGCTGATCCAAGGTGTTTTAATTTATGAATTCCAGAAAACATTGAGCGAATGAGTTGGTACATAAGTAGTTTTCCTAGATGATGGTGGGGTAGTTGAAATCACCCATAATTAAGGTATTGGGTTGTACCTTAATATTTTCCATATTTGAGAAGCCTAGCCAGCTGAGCACAAGAAAATTGGATGTTAGGCTCTCCAATCAAGGAGTGACATGCTATATATTCCAGAATTGAATTTATGGTTGTCCCTCCAGTCATGATGTAGTTTTGAATGCGGCCAATGTATTATATTCCTTGATATGTAGCAGAAGCTTGTTACTAAAGTAGGGGATTTATTGGGTTAGGAAGCTATCATATGAGTATGTTTTACATATATGTGTGTTGTTGAATGTTGAGTTCTTTGTTGTGTGTGTTCATGGTGTTATTTGTTTTGTGTAGATATAGAAGACTAATCATTATGTATCCTTATATGGCTCAGAAGGCCAGGCAGAGATCACAACTGAGGAGACTATATGAGATAGAATATAGTAATACAGAACTTCATCTATGAACATAAATTAATGGATTTAAACTAGCAATTTTCTTGGTCAGAAGTCTCTGGGGCCTTTCAAGCTGGATGGGATGCTTAGGCAGGTACTTGCCAAAGGGGGAATTGCATTTTCTGATGGGTCAGATAATGGAAGTATAGAAAGGGGTTATGACTTCCTTAGTCCTGATATCTAAGCTTATGAAAATTAACTTTGCTATCTAAAAGATTTTTGCGCTGTGACTGATACATGATGGTCAAAAGCTAGTTCATTGTTGATGAAAGTACCCAGATTATCAGTGACTGAATCAGTTATTATGGGGCTGTCTTTGATATGGGAGGTAGTGTGAATTATTTTTTATGACAAACAAAACCAACTTGGCAAACAGTGTATGCATGTAACACAAATGTGGAACTAGATATTTAACAAAAAGCTGTTAAACATAAAAGGTGGAAATTTTTTGGCACTAAGCTTAAGTCCTTGGTCAGTGTACCAGGCATTAAACCAATCAAGCCCTTGTTGGAGAATGTCTTTAGGGGAACATATGAAGGCATATGATGACACTACATCTTCAGTCATAAGCAAACTTAGTAAACCATAGCCTGTCAACATCTGCTTTAATATCAGAAAAGTAGCTGAAAAGAATAGAGCAGCCAGGAGAGAACCTAGGGGAACTCCATGGTGTCATGCTTTTGTGCTGACATGCTTTTGTGCAGAATAAGTAACTCTGACCTTTATTGTGTGAGTCCTGTCACTGTGCCAGGTGGATATAAAGAGGACAATGTAAGGATTAATGTTAAGATATATAAGCCTGTCGATAATACCTGGATGGGGAATTGTACTGAGGGCCTTAGCTAGGTCCATACAGGGAGTGCAGATTGCATGACCCATATGACTTCTCTGGCCCTATAAAAATTGATTGTCTTGAGTAGACAGGACTTATATTTAACAAGGTCATATTGATTTGGGTCAAAGGACTGAAAATTCTCTACATCATTCTTTATGAGAGTTAGTGCGATATGTTCCATAATCTTACAAAATACTGGTGGGACTTAGGTTTGTAATTGCTTAGATATGTGGTGGGGCCACCTTTATATAGTGGAATTACTATGGCAGTTTAGTGATCATCAGGTGTGCAGCTGGTGTAGAGAAGGACATTAAATACGTAGGAAGGGGTTCAGCAAAGCTATATGTAGCACTTACTAGGTAGTGAGGTACATTATTCATAGGTGGGAGTTTTGTTCTTTGATAAAAATGAAAGAACTAGCTTGAGAGAGCTAATATGGTGAATAGGAGTTATGTGGGTAATTGAGTGGGGCTGAATATTGGGTCAGTGTTATGAAACTAGAGCTGAATTTGTAGACAAGTATGTCGGTAATGACTATAAGATCAGAGTAAGTGAAGTTGTTTGGCTTATAAGTGTAGAGCAAAACTAATTGATGTACTTCGTGTTTCACTGTTGCAGTCATCACATTTGGGTTATCTGCCTGCAGGTTGCTCTCAGTCGGCCTGAATACCAGAGTCTTGGGATTTCTGCGTCAGATGCTGTCGCTTCTTCCATGACATCAGGTCATCAGGGGAATAAAACATGCAGCTGATGCCATTACATCAGCTTTTCTTGCCATGCAGTGTCTGAAGCAGAAGCAGTTCACAAGTGCCGGTCGGCCACCTCCTGAAATTTTCATTTTTCAAGTTGCAGACCTGAAATCTTTTAAAAGTTAAGTACCTCATTGGGGATCCTTTTTTCTTGCTCTAACCAATGTCAGAAAAAGTTAATAATTGTCTTGCCTGTGGAAAGCAAATACCTCACAGAGATTTTCATTCTTACTGCGTCACCTGTTTAGGCCCAGACCACGACATTCCTCGCTTTCGGTTTTGTGCCTTGTTCAACACCTGAACTATTCGTCAGGGTATTTTTGTCGCTAAATTCTTTCGCTGTCATTCTCTGTATTCCAAAATGGCTTCAATAAGCCATCTGACTACCGAGCTTCTGAAAAAGCGCAAAGATAAAGATAGAGATAGACCGCATAGGTCAAAAACTGATGACGACACTTCCATCAAGTTAGTTGCCAGTCTGCCGGTACTCAGTGAGGTGCTTTCACAGCCCCTGATACCCACTTCTACAGATTCGCAGGCCTCTACTGAGACCCATTTGGAGTCCGGTATGCCACAAGATGCTTCTTCGACTATGGAACCTACGAATGTCTCTACCTTGGATGGGTCTGGAGCCACTGTGCAGGCACCGGCTTCTGAGGGTGTATTTAGGCCTTCCGATTTTCATATTAAACCGACGACTTCGTTTCAAACCAAAAATACCGAATTTCTCAGGCCCAGAGTTAGTACTATGCCTAGGAAACAAGCATCCAAAGCGCATTCTCAGGCCCATGTGCCTCAGAATCAAATGCTTAGAATGGCTGAAAATCTTATTACTTTAATTAGGAGAAGCCAGTCTTCCCCCTCAAAAAGACCAAGAACTGATTTTCCTTCTGATTCTTCAGATCATGAGTCTGTTGACTCTGATCCTTCTAAATACCAGGACATACACTTATCTACCTATGAGGATTCTGATGCAGAGGATTCCATTCCCTCTTCTTCCCCACAAGAACATTTTTCCTTTGGTGAAACCCTGCATACCCTTAGAGAGCATTTCCGCTGGGAGTGCCAGGACTACCCACAGTCCAAAAAGAGGCTCTGAATTTTTAAACTTGCCTCAGCACAGGCCTCCAGCCATCCCCCCTGTTCTGGAAATTGTAGATGATATCTTCTTGGAATCCAGCCTTATCCCTGATACTTTGCCTCCAGCTCCCAGAACCTGACAGGTACTACAGAGTACCTGACTCCCTCAAATTCCTCTTTAAGAATCCTACTGTGGATCCAGAGACCATTTCCCAGGGACCTAAAGGCATTAAGGCTACAACAGCCAAAAACCCTACCCCTTCAGACAGGGACTCTAGGGCTTTAGACAGATGGGGTAAGAAGGTATACACCTTTGCTACTCTTGCCATCAGGGCTTTAAATTGCCAGTTTCATATGTTAAAGTATCAGCAACATATTGTGGAGCTAATTAAACAGAAAATGATGTTGATTCATGATTGTGCAGAACATAAAGATTTACAAGAGTTGATGCATTCTTCTAACCAAGTTGGAAAACATACTTTGCAATGTGGATTTGATGCCTTGGAAGCATCTTGCAGGGCTGCTGTCACTGGGTCTATTCTTAGAAGGCATGCTTGGCTTAAGGAACAAATCTTGCCAGACCATGTCAAAGCAAAATTCCTAGATGCACCATTAAAGCAAGAATGCCTGTTTGGCAATAAAGCAGAAGAGGTCCTCAAAAAGATGGAGGAAAAAGCTAAATCTATGCAAACTGTTAAAGATTTCCTACAGGTACAGCCACCTAGATTCAGTAGGCATTGGCCTTCTAAAAACTGGCCCTTTCCAGTCCCTCCCAGACCTTCTCAGTCCAAACCCAGGGGCAGCAGACCACCAAGATTACAGTCTCAGGGTATGCACAGATCTAAGCAATGGAGTGCTCCCACTGCTAAAACGGGGAGTAGTAAGCCACCATCCTATGATAAAATCTCACAATGACTTATCCTTAACCCTTCCAAGCCTTGCCCAAGTACTTGCACCCTTAGGAGGAAAACTTGCCGTGCATGCAAAAAACTGGGAATACATCATGGGTCTTGAACATTGTATCCCAGGGATACAGATTCTACTTCCAATCACTGCCAACCCCAAGTGGATGGCCAGACCTCCCCCCAAACCAGTGGGCAGAGGCCCAAAAGCAAGTACTTTTTCTTCTCAGGATCAAGGCTATTCAACTTGTTCCAGCAGAGCAAAGGGGACAAGGTTTTTACTTCTGGTACCCAGAAAAGAAAACTCTTGGTGCCCTATCCTGTATCTGTCTATTCTCACCTTCCTGGTGGTTCCAAGGTTCAAAATACTTACTCTCCAACAGCTCCTTCCTATGCTAGCCAAAGACTCATGGCTAACCACCCTAGACTTAAAAGAAGCCTATCTGCACATCCCCATAAGGGAATCTTGCAGGAAACACCTATGCTTCAGTTCTCTGCACTTCCCTTTGGCTTATCTACTGCACCCAGGGTATTCACAAAATGCCTAGCTCCAGCCATTGCATATTGCAGGCAGAGAAAATTTCAAATCTACCCATACTTGGGCGATTGCCTGATTCAGGCAGACAGTCAGGAATTGCTACTACAGCACCTGACATTTGTAAAGAGACTTCTAACTTCACTGGGGTACACCATCAATGAAAATAAATCACATCTGGTACCCAGCCAACAGACTGTATTCCTGGGAGCAAGCTTGAACACAACTTCCCAGATGGCATTCCTCACTCCAGAAAAACAAATTTGACAAACTGCTTCAATCTACTGGTCAACAAAACCCAGCTATCTACAAAAAAAATACTGCAAGCCCTAGGGTTCATGGCTTCTTGCATTCTACTAATTCCATATGCAAGACTGCATATGAGGAAACTTCAATGGCACTTAAAAAGTCTCTGGTGTCAACATTCTCAGGACCTGGAAACAATGATTCCTATCATTCCTTGCCTAAGGACAGAGTTCCTTTGGTGGGCAGAGGCCTGCTACCACAACAAGGGACTCCCTTACACTCAACCCCCTTCTGCCCAAACCCTAACAACAGATGCATCAGACTATGCATGGGGGGGCTCACATGACAGGACAATGCATTCAAGGCAAATGGTGCCCAAAGCAAATGCACCTGCATATCAATCAAAAAGAAATGTTAGCTGTACAGAATGCTCTGACAGCCTTCAAATGCCTTATTTTTCCAGGGCAACTATTGATAAAGACAGACAGCACCACAGTTATGTGGTACATAAACAAGCAGGGGGGAACCCATTCCTACCCACTCTGCAGATTAGCCATGACTCTGTGGAACACAGACTTGAGCAATCAAGTGCACCTGCAAGCTCAATTCCTTCCAGGCAAGCTAAATTCACTGGCAGACGATTTAAGCAGAAATCTAATGGACCCACACGAGTGGAAACTGGAACCCAAGACATTCAAGATTCTGATCCACAGGTAGGGGGCACCAGAGTGGACCTCTTTGCTTCCCCTCAGACCTATCAACTGAGCAAATATTGCACCAGAATTACCCACAGCCAAGCATAGAAAGTGGATGCCCTGTCCTTCACATTGGGAAACCTCTTAATCTATGCCTTTCCCCCTCTGCCCCTCCTCTTGAAGGTTCTACTAAAGATCAAACAGGACAAGCCAAGGACATTCCTGATTGCACCGGAATGGCAACGCCAGCACTGGTACCCACTTTTGTGCAGTCTGACAGTAGTGCCACCATGGCACCTGCCTCAGACCCCTTCCCTGCTGTCCCAGCAGGAGGGCCAGATTTTGCATCCTCAGCTACAGACCCTGAACCTAGCAGGCTAGGCTCATACACTGAACTCATCACCAGCAACCTTCAGTAAACAGGCGCTGGATGTCATCCTTGAGGCAAGGAGGCCTAGTACTAGAAAATCCTATTCAGAAAAGTGGAAAAGATACTGTTCTTGGAGACAGTTTCAGGGAATGGACACAACTGTGCCCAGCTTACCTCATATACTAGATTACTTAACAGAAATGCTCCACAAAGGCTGTTTCTCTTCTATTAAAATTCATGCCTCTGCCATCTCAGCTCATTATAATACTGAGCCACCCCTCTTCCCTCATCCTCTGGTTAAACAGTTCCTGAGAGGAGCCAAAAATGTAAGACCCCCCAGGACAGCTCCCACTCCAACCTGGGACCTTAACTTTGTATTGGAAAAGCTCACGCTTCCACCCTTTGAACCTGCTGCTACAACAGAGTTAAAATTCCTCCCCTGGAAACCAGCTTTACTTCTAGCCATCACTTCAGCAAGAAGAGTGTCGGAATTGCAGGCCCTTATGGCCATGGCACCCTTCATTATCTTCCATGTGGACAAGGTTTCCCTCAGGACTAACCCATCATTTATGCCCAAGGTGGTATCTAGTGTGTGTCTAAACCAATCCATTCATTTGCCAACTTTTTTTCCCTAATCCTCAGAATAAAGGGGAAAGGATCCTGTACTCCCTGGATGTGCACAGGCAGCTTAGGTTCTATCTGGACAGGACTAAACCTTTCAGAAAATCTGACCAGCTGCTAATCAGCTTTGCTACAGTGGCAGAGGGCAAGGCAATTTCAAAGCAAACCATTTCTAAATGGATAGCATACTGCATCTATTTCTGCTACAAACACCATGGGAAACCTACCCCACAGGGGATCAAACCACATTCCACTAGGCCTACATCTACCCCTACAGCTTTCTCAGGGGAGTCCCTACCAGGGACATCCTGGAAGCTGCAACCTGGAGCTCTGTACACACTTTCACCAAGCATTACCACTTACCTAGCTTATCTAAATCCATAGCTGGATTTGCCACAGCAGTCTTACAGGTCCTGCTTGCCAGCCCTAATACTTCTTGACTGCCTCCACCCATCCTCAGCTTTGGGAATCAACCCAAATGTGATGACTGCAACAGTGAAACACAAAGA
This sequence comes from Protopterus annectens, assembly GCF_019279795.1. NCBI lineage: Eukaryota > Metazoa > Chordata > Ceratodontiformes > Protopteridae > Protopterus > Protopterus annectens. The sequence goes on from NC_056728.1 coordinate 479,667,968, forward strand.
ACATAGTACAGTTGTGTACACTTACCATAAATGTAGATGTTCGAGTGTATTCACTGTTGCAGTCCTGGTTACCCTCCCTCCAGCCCCCTGACTTCTCTATACTTCTATGTATCCTTTTTGTTTGGCCATATCTTATATCCTTGGTATTTGCTTTTTGCTGGGGAGTTCCACACCACGTAATTGCTTCCTATTTTGGGGGCTCCTGACATCTGGGGCAAGAAAAACTGATGTAATGGTGTCGGCTACGTGTTTTATACCCCTGACGACCTGACATGCAGAAATCCCAAGACTCTGGTATTCAGACTGACTGAGGGCTACCTGCAGGCAGATAACCCAAATGTGATGACTGCAATAGTGAATACACTTGAACATCTACATTTATGGTAAGTGTACACAACTGTACTTTACTTCTGAGGGTCCTGTTATAGCTGAAGAGAGCACTTTTTTGGTGAAAGTGACCATTTTTAATGCGCAGGTACCCTTACATTTTTTTAATAGAGCACCTAAGATTTTTGCTAACCAATTTTAAATCCCTTTTATGGTTAATGTAGAAGATATGGTCAGTATTTTTTTCCTTTTGTTGTTTATTTTTGAACTTTACATTTTATTTGCATCATATAGGAACATATACCTGATGTTTAGCTGACAGTAGAATTTAAAGCAGAATGTAACTTCTTGGGCAAGAGGTTCACCAGGAAGGGAGGGGTGCAATGAAGTTTATCTGCACTACCTGAGAATAAGAGGTTGTCTTTGGACTACAGTTGGGGGAGTAATATTGATTCTGAGGGAGATGGTGATGGATTGGTCATGGGAACTACCCTGAGAGGCTGTAATATATGGCAGGGTGCAGGTATGAATAGTACTGGTGAGGACAAGGGAAGGAAAGTTTGCATCCCTAGTAGGATGGTCTGTGACCTGGTTTAAGGGGTGGATAGCTACAAATTCTAGGAATCATTCTTCATACTTACTGGTGGCTTTGTGGGTGTCCTGTTCAATGGAACAGTAGCTGAAGTCACTTAGAGGCAGCATATTGACTTTGACAGATAGTTGTTTCCAAAATTCTTTGGGTGTTTTATGATTGGCAGATACATTAAAGGGGATCAATAATTCACAAGAAATAGTAGCCTGCTTTGCTAAAGGCTACCATGACCACAGAAATATTAAGGTTGGTGTCATGTGGAAAGGAATGTGAATTGAGGGTGCCAGAGATGAATATGAAGATGTCCCCACAGTTTTCTGGGGGACTGAATGAATAAGTGCTGAACCTAGGTATAAAGTGAATATTGCCAGTGCAACAGAATCAGGTTTTAGTAATGATACGGATATGGATGTGATCAAGTGTCTTAATTCATTGCTTTTCTTATTGAAACTTCTAGCTTAAACTGTGCTATCTTGGTGAATGCTGAACTGGAATGTGGTAATTTAGTATATATCCACAGGATGGACTTTGTCTAAAAAGACAGCATGGGGGATGCTAACATTTGAGCCAGTATGTGGAAACTGTAGGGTAGAGTTTTCAGCCCTCCTCTGCCAAAGCAATTCAGCATGCCAACCATCTCCTCCTATGCTGACATATATTAAATCTTCCTAGAATAACCCCATTTGCATAACCATTTTTAAAACCAATTATTTTGTCTTTAAATTGAAGCATCATTCATGGTAATTACAGAATATCAATTAAGGCTAGAGTTTTTCCTGCCTCAGTCACATGTATAGAGAGATATATCACGTCTTCCTCTGCACCTCCCCCAAGAAAGAGCACTTTAGATCATTTTCACCTCCATAGGACCTATAAGGTCATAATGCTTAGGTCACATTATGAATTCTGGCACCTGAGAGAGAGCTTACAGTGTCCTGTTCCTTGTTTAGCTTGGGGAAGGTTACAATTCATATGTCAGGCTATATGGCCATTATAGGTGTTGGACTGTATTACTGATGACCTTTTATAGAGATAGGTGAGGACGTACATGCACATGTAGTAATGTGCCTTGATGGTTGAGGTTTATTTATGATGTGTTCAGGAGTTTTAGGTAAAGATTTCTTTACAGCCTCAGTAGAGGACTTACTGTTAGTGTTGTCTGGTGCAGGTAGGATGATTACAAATACAGGTGGAATAACAGAATTTGGCCTCCAGTTTGATTACATCTCTAACAAATGGTGTCATTACTTGCAAGGAGTAAGGAATTATTGGTAAGTGTGAGGCACTTATTACACTGCTTCAATGTGACACAGATAAATCCAGTTTTGAAGGCTTTTGTGCAGAGCACTCGATTGCAAAATATTACTATCATGACCTCCTCTAGGATTATATGTGCATCCATCCCTCCATTATGAATTTTGTGGTCTCATATCACCGGACATTTGATGGAGTAGAAGGCATGATGGTTGACATGTGACAGGCACATCATCTGCATCATGTTTCTAGATCACAAAACTTCTGCATCATGTTTCTAGATCACAAAACGTGTGATATCCACAACACCAAGTATACCTGGCAGGTGAAATATTCTGTGGCATATGGATACGAGTCCCTGCATGGGGCAGTATACTAAGGATATGACCTGAAGATACATGCAATATCATGAAGTCTCCCCATTTACCTGTTAGAAGGTTCCATTGACCAGTACAGTCACTGGTATGATTACTTGTGTTTGGAAAGGTATTGGCTAAATCTTAGCACAATATCTCGCCATTCTGCTGCACACACATTGTACGATATAGGTGATGAGACCATCTAGGTGCCCATGGTGGGAGTCAGTAACGGCATGGAGAAGGCCTTTTGATAGGCTTGTCTAGCCGTATATGTTTAGGGTGTTAAGTTGATTTTGAGTCCCTTGACTATTTATTATTAAAATTTCTCAGTTATATACAGGGTTTTGCTGGCATGTAAGAGCTGGACTCATGGTTCCTCAAACAACTCTTTAAATAGATCTACCTATAAAACACTTAAGGAAACTGACCCGTACAATACTTACACAATATCTTTGGAGAGCGCCATTGTTTCCTAACACCTCCTTAATTACATATACTAACTTCATGGTGACACAAGTGTGGGGAAAGGAAGGGGAGACAAGCAAAATACAGTCTGTAATCCCACAGTCCAAGTTAAACAATACTAGAAAGTATTGGACAAATGTAACAGCAGGAAAAAATACTGGTGATTTAAAGACTTTAAGAAAAGTCATCCACTGAGCACATGAAGGGAAATTATTTCAGTTACTGGATATTTGTAATCACTGATATAGCTATTTACGAAATTCATTTTCCAGATATTCAGACAACCAGGTTGACCTAAGATGTGAATTTCTTTGTTTAACCATGCCTTTTGTGTACAATATTATATAATTGTTATGTATGGTTCATTAATACGTTCATGTTGATGCACACTACACACATTTTTTAGCTATTTTCAATATGATTATAATCATGCTGCTAAAATAAATATTTTTTTATTGTGAAATGTCTGTAAAAGTACATATGCTTTTAATTTTATTTCAATGTGTCTAAACAGAATTCAGGTTACAACATTTCCAAAGTATATATTTTAAATTAATTACATTTGTATTTAGTTAGGATAATTTTTTTTTTCATTTTTAAAATAGTTCTGAAACTGGCAGCATGCAGTTGAGTGAAGATGGTGTAATAGCTCTGTGCCATGTGTTTTTGTTCTTGAAATATTCTGAGGAGCATCAGTTAAGGATGACGTCTCTTTTCATGCTCAGCAAAGTACCTGTTTTCAGAGAAGCTGCAGCAGGCTGTTAGCACTGACATCTTAATGAACAGTTTTTGTCGGGTGCATGCCATGGATAGGTGCCACAATGATTTACAAATCATTTATTGGTGGGCAGCATGAGCACTTTGCTCACCCAACTACACTGTGTCACTTCTTCATGTACTACACAAAAGGACTATTGTCATTGCAGTCCTGTATAGGTAATACACACATACATTAATGTCACCACAGATGTTTTTCCTGTCATTAGCACAGCAATGTGATGTATACAAGTAAAACATCAAATATCATGTATGTCAATCAAAACAACATATGCAGCTTTTAGCATTCATCAAATGGCATACTGAATTAAAGCTGCCCTTGAAAAGTAACCATTGATTTAATTTGGAATGTAGTTTATTGAAAGCTAATTCCCAGGCATGTTGTTTTACCTTGGAAGATACAGGTAATATGCTGTACTTTCCTACAAAAAAGGCTGTCAGTACGGTACATGTTAATTGTGAAGAATTTGTTTGACCAGTTAAGTTTCTGTCAGACTGTGAAATGGACATTATATGTATATTATCATCAAATACAATTAGTTATCTAGAATGCCATTAGAAAAGCCCAACTACCATATTTAAATATGCAGTTGCAATACTAAAAAAATATGTACTTTGTTGGAATATAAAAAAAAGCATGCCGGGACTGTACCGGTGTTATGCAGATGTACTGCAGCCAATCCTGCATTTAAAGCAGTACACAGCATAGCTAGAAATCTAGTTCACACTTTAGTACATGACTATCAGAAAAACAAACCATCTTTCTTTCATAACTTTTGAGACACAAACATGCACTGGAATGTGAAATGGTTGTTTTAGTGTGCATTGATGTTATGTGTATTCAAAGATCGAGGTCTCGTTAGCTTCAACATCTGATGTCCTGAAATGGCAGTAGCAAGCTCACTTCTGCAGATATGTCACTAGGTCTCTATGTCTGCAGATTCCTGTTTGCCTAGATATATAACTCATTAAATGTCTCATGAGTTAACATTTGCATGGTGTAGCAATTAATGCATTCCTGGAATTGAAGCCACTTTCTAATTACAGCTATGGTGTATTATCAGTGTCTTTAATTAAAGCCATTGCTTCACTTCAAAGCTTTGGGGTAGGTTATTATATCTGGAATAGCAAAAGGATTAATTTAAGAAAAATGGCATTACAGTCTGCTTTTTGTGTTGGGTAAAGATTTTGAATATTTTAGTGACAATGACAGTAGTACACGTTACAATTCAATAACATTTGGCTTTCAACTTTATTAGTGATCATAACATACAAACTACAGCCATATATGGGCACAATCCTTAATACTAAGATGTGTGTTAAAAGTGTATTAAAAAAGTAGCCTTTTTATACAAGTGCCTTTCTGTTACTCAGATTTTCCCTTCTCTGTCAACATTTACCTCTAGTTATTTTCCAACAAACACTTAACCCATGTTGTGCAGATGCAGATTGTCCCCAGTCAGCTACTGTTTAGCCATGTTTAACTTATTCAGAGGCCAGTTTAGTTGGCTAGGGCTGGCTTCCTAGGAGTATTGGAGTGCAATTGGAATCAAATTTGCCAAACAAAATGAGCAACTGTGTATGAAAGACTGCTGACACACAAGGTAAGAGTTAACAAGAAAAAGAAAGCAGACAGCGCTTAATAAAATACTATAACTTGAATATCCTAAAGCATATTAACTGGCTTTACTCTGACCTATTCAGTAATTTTATGCCAAATAAACAGATGTCTGCTGAGTACACTCCAGGGTACTGATATTTTACAGATACTGATCATTCACCCTCAATATATAGTTGTGTCTTAGCATTCATTTGTAGCAGCTGGTTTGTAATGTATGTTATTTTTCCTAATTTAATTTGGATATATTCTATTTAGAGGTATAGGACTTAGAATCCCCTCAAATCCCCACCCTAATGTTTTTAAACAGCTAGTCTAATGTGTTCACAGGTGTCTGGACCGATGTAGTTATTGATTAATTTTTAGGTTATACAGCAGGTGGCATTACATGAAATTGTATTTATTTTTCTTCACTGATTGATTCCTGACTGGGTTGCAGCCATAGCTGAAGCAGATCAATGAAGAAGAATAAATAAAATCGGTGTAGCTCTGCCACAGAGCTAATTTTATATACACTGAATTTACTTGAAGGGATTGTTTTTAGATGGTGAATCAACAGTTACACACCATAGTCAATGAAGATGGGTTTACAAACATTTGAATTGGTGTTACACAATGCAGTTTGCACCAAAAGCAAATGCTGATTTCATGTCTGTCTTCTTTCTCGTAATATTCCAGTGCTGAGTATTAAGGATGAAGGTATCTGCGGGCCTTTTTATCACATTGGTGTTACTGCAAATGAGTCTTTTAATTTTGAAATTGGTCAGCAATAGTACTAGACAAGGCTCATGTTAAGACATAAAATCTCCTTTCCATACACTCCACTGAGGTGTGTTTAAAGGTGTGTTTGAGGTGTGTTTATTGTCACTTTTTTGAGACAATGTATTTTTCTTATTTAAAAGCTTATACTGTTTTCATAGAGTTGTATTACTGTTTGTGTGATATCAATGTGAATTATTAATTTAAATGTCATTCTTCTTGATTGTTGTGTGACCACAGTTAATATATTTATAAGGGGGGAGGGGTGAAGCCAAACCCAATGGGGATGCAAGGGGACTTGCCTCATACAAAAACACTTATTTATTTTTCCGAGTGTTGCTTGATTCAAAATAGTCAACAAAATATCACTCATAAAATGTTGTTCATATGAACATGATGAAGTCATAACTCTGCTAGCAGCTGTAAAAATCAAGCTGTAGAATGTCAGTTGTGGTTCCAAATCTAAATATCACAGATTCTAATACGAATACAATTTATGTAAAATAATCTTTCTTGGAAAATAAATTTTGTGTGTGTGTGTGTGTGTGTGTGTGTGTGTGTGTGTGTGTGTGTGTGTGTGTGTGTGTGTGTGTGTGCACACGCGCGCATGTGTATACAGTTATTAATTATCTGTGAGGGCTTTGCTTTAGTAATACAAGCTTCAAAATGGATAAAATTGTCAAACTCAGTGTAGTATCATTCATGTCTGCAGAAATGTCCTTTTTCATTGTAATGTCTTCTGCCTATAATTGCATGCAATGCATCTTGGGAAAGACAAGAAGTAGCACTACTGTTACAAATAGTGCTACTGCACTGCTAATATTACTGCAGTTCTGCACTGCATGCAAGCATCTTGGGAAAGACAAGAAGTAGCACTACTGTTACAAATAGTGCTACTCCACTGCTAATATTACTGCAGTTCTGCACTGCATGCAAGCATCTTGGGAAAGACAAGAAGTAGCACTACTGTTACAAATAGTGCTACTGCACTGCTAATATTACTGCAGTTCTGCACTGCATGCAAGCATCTTGGGAAAGACAAGAAGTAGCACTACTGTTACAAATAGTGCTACTGCACTGCTAATATTACTGCAGTTCTGCACTGCATGCAAGCATCTTGGGAAGGGCAAGAAGTAGCACTACTGTTACAAATAGTGCTACTGCACTGCTAATATTACTGCAGTTCTGCACTGCATGCAAGCATCTTGGGAAGGGCAAGAAGTAGCACTGCTGTTACTGACAGTGCTACTGCACTAGTAATATTACTGCACTTCTGCTCTGCATGCAAGCATCTTGGGAAGGGCAAGAAGTAGCACTACTGTTACTGACAGTGCTACTGCACTGCTACTATTACTGCACTGATGTTGCTAATAATAATAATAAAATTATTGCAGCAGTCAGAAATAAGTCATACAGCTATACATGTCTGTTATGTGTTTTGTTACTGCCATATGTTTCTGTACATGATTAATCTGAATTATAACTGTACTTTGGTCTTTGGTCCATCTTAACTACTTACTTAAATGAACAGACATGCACACATACATAAATAACTGAACAAAAAATTAAGTGAATAAGCAGCTGCAATATTCTTATGTCATTATCTCCTGTTGTCAGTAACTCACAGTTCTTGTTGTAAGCCCAAACCAGACATAATATTAAAAGAGCTAGTGTATCCTATATTATTAACCTTGCATCATTGCTTTGATTTTTCTCCATCTTTTATTTTATGATAATATATGTTTAAATACAACCATTAGGCTAAAACATTATTTTGCTTCTTAATACACTGTTTCTGTCCTTATCATTTTGTCAGACTGTTTCTCTCATGTATTAATTTTTGACAGTAATTGATCAGCACAGATCACCATTTGTACTACTATGGATCACTGAGTGGTAAAACCATCAGTATCAAAAATGCAGAAAAATAATGTCTGAAACAGAAGGCCACAAAAGTTAAAGTTTTATGTGCAGGGGAACAAGCCGCCATGCACTCCTGATCTAAAGGGAAAGCTCCTTGCCCACTGAACGTATATATACTAAGTCCACAGTTATACTAATTCAAAGAAGGATGAAATATTCCAAAATAAAGGAATCACCCCAAGGACACTCTTGGAAATCACACTGGCAGTGATTCTCCATAGAAACCATTCCCTTAGTATCTCGTGCTTCATGCAACTGATGCTCAAGGAGTTTCAACTCAGCCACTTTGAGAGATGTCAACATTCAGCTATGACAGATGCTTATGTTTATGTGCATGCGTATACACACACACACACACACACACACACACACACACACACACACACACACACACACACACACACACACACACACACACATGTACAATGGGATCTTACAGCACATCTGGTATTAACCAGTCTTAGCAGCTGCTTCTGCAGCTGCTTTCATTAAACATTTAAAACGGTGGAAAAATCAAATCAAACAAACACCAAAATTTTAATGTGAAACAGAGCACCTCCATGACCCTCTTCAAATGCGACCTAGATCAATGGATAGGTGACCGCAAATTCACTCCTGAGGTGGTACCCATGTCCCTCTCGGACAGAAGAAGTCATTATAAACTACCATAGACCTTTGCCTCTGCAAATTTCACTCACCTAAACATCGACAATTGGAGCAAAATGGGATAAATATGGCTAAGCTTGTAAGGGCTCTAGGGCCGTTAGCCTAGAAAACCTCTATGAACTTATGAACCTATAAATAGTTCATCATGCAATGCTCATATATAAGTTAATTTTACTATTATTTAACACTCAATCTTGCTGAAAAGTTGTCACTCAGCAATCTTATAGTACTCATAGCACAGGGTCTTTGTCTCTTCCATTACTCACTGATTAGTTCATCACCTATCTTGGTTGGCCAAAGGACTTTGGCCGGAAACTATTAGAGGTCTGAAATGTCTCCTCGATGTTGACTTGTACATAAACTTGCTAGCCTAGTTAATGTTTCTTTTAGTTGCAAATGCATTTCCTTCATTTGCCTTTCTAGGTTTCTGATGACATCTAATTAAACTAGATGTTAGAGATGTCTTAAAGTCATCATCAAATTTCTCTTGCAGTAGGTTCAGAACACTGATTTTTTTTCATTGCTAATTTCCTTGGCTTGGGCTTCTCCCAGTAACAGCGACTTTTCGTTCTGAATGTCAGTGAAGCTTTTGTGTGATGAAACTGGTTGGGTAACATTTGTTGACTGGCTACTTCTCAGATTACAGTAGATTCTGCACTCTGTTAATTTCAAACCGCCCAAGTAAGAATTTTTTGTGCACTGTCTAAGCATGAGATTTTCTCTGTTAGAAATGTAACAAAGTTGTTTCTCTGGATATCAGATGCAGCGGGTTGCTGTGCCACATGTCTGTTATTCTTGGTAAACTTGGAAATTTCCTATCTGAAGTTACCTTGGGTATGATGTCTGTAACATGAACTTTGTAGCATGCCTTTATCTTCAGTCCGCATTTCTTAACCTCTCTCTGTAGGTCTTTGATAGCAGAGATTATTTGTGGTTGGACTGGAATTAAATTCAGAGTTTTGGCTGTCTGGTTCTGTAGCTGACTTGATCAATGATTACAGCAGGATCACTAGTCTGTTGCATTGTATCTGCTTCCCTGCATTATCTTACTCATGAGTGATGACCCCAGTGCTATCCACCCCCTAACCTAAGCCCTACATTTTACCTTTCAAAAACCCCTTTCCCCTAGCAGTGCAACTACATAAGACACACAGACACATTTCCCATATACAAACACACATACACATTACTAATATTATTCCATTACTTAGCTTACTCTATTCCTAATGCACAAATACTCACACACGCACACACGCGCGCACACACACACACACACACACACACACACACACACACACACACACACACACACACACACACACACACACACACACACACACAAATACTCCCACCCTAACACTGACCCATTTACCTCTATTGAAAAAAAAAATACGCAGTCTTCAGCCCCCTTAGCCTCTTTAGTCCAATACACAGATGATTCAACCCTAATATGTGCTGCTCCTTCCCTCAGTCAGCTTGTCTGGTCTACTCAGGAATCCTTCCTATCGGTTGAATCTTTGCTATCTAAACCACATCTTATACTTAATCCTTCTAAAACTAAACTTATGCTGTTTCACCCATCTAAATCTCATGATCCCTGTTGCAGTTTCCAGATTTATTCATACAACAATACTTTAATACCAGTTGTATCCCACACAAAATGATTAGGTGTTATTATTGATAATAACCTAAAATGTGATAATCACCTAGCACAGACCATCAAAAAAACACATTTTAGACTAGGGTCTCTTTACAGAATTAAGCCTTTCCTTATAAATATCACGAGACAAAACACAGACAGAACTCATCTTCTCACTTTACTCTTATACGCATCCCCCATCTTTACTAACCTAAGTAAGACAAATCTAAAACAACTGGAGACCTGTTCCAATAAAATTGCTAGATTTGCTACTAACTCTTCTCACCAAACAAATCACTGCTCTCCCTTACAACAACGGAACTGGCTAGAATTAACCCATCAATTAATATACACTCAACTCTCTTTTGCACATCAACTCATATACCAACCTGATAAAATTCCTGTCCTTCTTCTCATGCTTCAACCCTAAAATAATAATAAGAAGAACCTCCGTTCCTCCGCCAAATTTCTCCTTCATGTCACTAAATCTCCTCCATAGAGCTGGTGACTCCCTCTATTCAAACTATATTGCCAAAAAATGGAATTCTATCCCTCAGACTATTCTAACCACACCCAACACTTCCCATTTCAAAAAATACTGAAAGATAACCTAGGCAGCAACCGGATCTGTTCTTGCTCTAGTCGTGGCTGACATCTTATTCTGACCCTTTACTTTTCTTAATGACCTTACCTATTTCAGCTTCCTTTGTACTTTTCTCCCTTTTCATATCCTGAATTCTTATTCCCTTTCTCTCTTTCTCCCTCTTTCTCTCTGTCTCTCTCTCTCCCTCCTATTCCTTTTGTTTCTCTAGCTTTCTTCCTTCTATTTTTGTATTACCTCTAGCCCTCCTATTAATCCTTCTTCTCTGTCTATTTTTATTCCCTATAGCTTGTCCCTCTTTCTTATTTATTCTACTTTTCTGTCTTCTCTTTTTCTCTCTAGAATGTTCTTTTTTTTCTTAATCCTCTGTATCTATCTTTAGACTTAACTTGTTCTTTTACTTCATATTTTCAGTTGTTTTATCATTTACATGTTGATCTATCTATACATGTTTTACATCTTTTCTACTCTTTATATCTCACATCTTTGACTACATTTTGTCATAAAAACAAATCTCTGTATAAACTGTCCCTTTTTTCTCTATAATTCTGGACTACTATAATTCTATTTTGTTATAGTTTTTTATGCACTGGGTTTCTCTGTAAAACCTTTTAATTTTTGTTACTGTTAATTTTTTTGTCATTGTTAAGTTCTCTAAAAATTGTATACTCACCATGTATTGCTCTTTGTTAATGTTCTTTGCAACTATTATTGTATTTTTTTTGTGTAGATTTTCTCCCCGGGCCTCCACTGAAAATGGGCTATCACCCAGTTGGACCATCCCAGTAGACAAAAGTACGTAAATAAATAAATAAATACATAAATAAAGAGGGTTTGTGAGCTACTTTGTTTAATATGAAGGGAAAGGATGTTCCAGAGAACAGGAATTCCTTCAGAAAGACATCTTTCCTACCTGCAGGTTCTGATTATGATGCAGTGGAGGTGTAGTTTTCTCATACAGGTGATTATGATGTTGCAGGTTCTATGAACATGTATGAAGTCATGCAGGGCAGCATTATATTCTAATATGGTCCACATAAGGGAGGAGTAGAGAGGGATGATAATATCTTTGGACCTAGAAGATATACCTTTGGTAATCTGTCTGGCTAGAGAGAAGGATTTTCAAACCACAGTAAATATGTGGTGAACTAAGGATAACTCATTTGTTGCAAAAGTGTCTACAACTCAAAACTGTATAAGTTTTGAGGAGGTGTCATTTATGTGGTTGGTACATGGGTACTTTATGTTTTACAAAGAACATAATACTATATTTTTTGCTATTTAGTTTTACACCATGATTATGACACCATTTGCTTGTATGTGTTGTTCCTCTTCCAGGATCTGGGATTTATCTGGAGAGACAATGATATTGCCAAGTTTACAATCATCTGTAAATATGGTCAGCCAAAGACCCTTGATATAAGCTTTGTCATCACAGAAGTAAATACCAACCCCACTGGTAATAATTCTTTTAGAGTACAATATACCACAATCCTAATTTATTGAGTTCTGTCTGTAAGTAAGCTATCCACTAGATTACTCAACAGTTTACATTTATTTGAATTAACCTGCTTATAATGTTTAAGTATGGAATGATACTGAATGCCTTGGCCAGGTCTAGGTGGTATGCTCTGTGTACCAATCTGCCATGATCCAATGCCTCACAGACTTTTTTAAAGAAATCAACTGCATTGAGCATGCAGAATCTTTGCTTCACAAAGTGGATTGTGTCTAAGGGCAGTAAGCTATCAATGCCTTTGTTTATGATATCCATAGTTAAGTGTTCCATTATCATACAAATAGGGCTGGTAAGGCTTATTGGTCTTTCACTGACTGGGTCAGTGTTGGGATTAACACTGTGGAGGATGACCACTGCTCTTTTTCGCACCTCAGGGATGAACTCTGTTGAGGGCTGAGGTTGAACAGATTTAGGAGTGAGTCGGTGAGCCAGTGCTTCATACTAATAAGGAAGGACCTACTACATTAGCAGGTTTCACAGAGGTAGTGTTCTATCTCAGAGGGAACGTTAGGACTTATTCAGAGGTAATCTTTGTGGAGATGCAGACACTATCAAATGGGGTAAAATGGGGGAGGGCGATGTAAACATTTAAATGTATCTGCTGTTTTGCTGGCTATTCCCCCAAGGTCTGAGTAGGTTCTGTTATTCTGTATCAACTTTGTGAAAAGCTGGGTATTGTTCCTAAGGTTTCTGACATAGATGAAAAAAGACTTGTGGTTGTTCTTGATAAAGAGGGACAATTTTCAGTTTGTACATCACCTTGTAGATTTATTTTATTCCTAAGTTCTTTCTTTAACTTCCTGAATTTAGTTTCAAGATGGAGTTTTTGGTTTACCCAAAGCGTAGGTAGCAGTTTTGTTATGATATAGTTTGTTTATACATAGGTTCCAAAACAGGGGTTTGCTTTTAAAATTAGCACTATATTTGTTTCAGATCAGGACTGATATCTTTATGCAGGCATTGAGGTGAAACCAGAGACCCTCAGATAATGCATGAGTGTTGGCTACTGGGTCCATGAGGTTTTTAAACTGCTCCAGATCAACTAGTTGCAGTAAGTTTGTTTTAGACAAATCTCTAAAGATTGTAGGACTAGAATGCATTTAAGGCTGGGTATTCATGGTAAAAAACAGTGCATTGTGTTCACATCTGACTAGTGATGGTATAATTATGGGTGTAAAGCATAACTTTGCTATATTTGTAATGACCAGATCCAGTAAACTTGGGGCTGTAATGGGTAAGTGCACTATCTGGCCTGGAGTTTAGCACTGATAACATCTAGGAAGTGTCATGCATATTTATTTGTAGTACTATACGTTCACTACAAAGTATTACTTTGGTTAATGTTAAGGTAGTCTTAGTGACTGGTTGGATGGAAACATATTTGCATCAGGGTTATCATATACATCCCTGCTTGACTTGGGAAGTGGGCACTATTAAGTGTTTACAAACGGTGGCAAGAACTTGTAAGTATGTCTTCTTTAAGATATTAAATGGCATCTTATGGTCTTTATCCTCATTTGCCTAGTATTGTTCCTATGTCCTATTGTTCCGATGTTCATATGTTCCTATGAAGTGGGACACCAATGTAGGGTCCATCATAAAAAAGGCACAACAGTGAATGTACTTTCTGCGACAACTGAAGAAGTTCAACCTCCCACAGGAACTGTTGATTCAGTTCTACACAGCAGTCATTGAGTTTGTTCTCAGCTCATCCATAACAGTGTGGTTTGGATCTCTGTCTAATCATGACAATAATAGGTTACATTGAATAGTCAGGTCTACCAAAAATATCATTAGTGAGAGTTTTCACTCCTTACAGGACCTGTACTATTCCAGCGTCATGAAAAGGGCAGGGAAAATCATCACCAACCCTTCACATCCAGGCCACCATCTTTTTAAACTATTACCATCAGCCAGGCATTATAGATTAATGGGCGGTGCAGTGGTGCAGCAGTTTATGCTATCGCCTCACAGCAAGAGGTTCTCTGGTTCGATTCTCGGCTGGGGTGCCTTCTGTGTGGAGTTTACATGTTCTCCCTGCATTTGCGTGGGTTTCCTCCGGGTACTCCGGTTTCCTCCCACATTCTAAAAACATGCTTCTGGAGCATTTCTCCCCAGGCCTCTGCTGAAAACAGGATCTGTGGAACCTAGTCGGACTTTCCCGGTCAACAAATGTTAAATAAATAAATAAATAAATATGCACCAAAACAAGCAGATATAAGAACAGTTTTTTCCCATGGGCCATCAAGTTCATAAATGGTTAAGTCAGCCTATTAGGTTGGGGTATTCTTTTTCCCAAGCCACCGAGAATTCTGCAGTATTATTTACATATTGTTAATACTTGTTTCTTTTAGACATTGTTTCAGTATTTCTTACACTGAGTTGCACTTTGCACCTTGTATGTCTAGGCTTAAAAAGCCCTTGTGGTCGTTAGCCTAATTTGTTCTTAATAGTTGTATGTATGTCATTTATGTAATTCATACTTGGAGAGTCACTGAAATCGGTGTCAAATTCCTTATATGGGTGCATACTTGGCCAATAAATGTGATTGTGATTCCGATTCTGATTCTGATGCCTATAGGTGGGTAGGATATGGTAAGGGATCTTGTTGAAAGTTACTAGGATGTGGAGGAATTTGAGGTCAGTATCATGCTGGGTAACTCTAGGGGTGATGGAGTTATGGAAGAATATAGACGCATCACCACTTTTAACAGCACCCCCCCTTAGCAGACAGTCTGAACAGGTGGAGATCATTAAACCCTGGTAAGGAAGGTGTGCTACCACTGCACTAGAATCGTGGTTTAGTGATAACGTACTGATATTTTCTAATGACAGTAGGGTATCAGAGGAGGGCAGTTTCTTATTTAGGCTATTAGAATTGATCAGCATTATTTTTCCATTGTTCCGACTTGGTTTGGTTAGGTTGGTATATGGCACAGACTAGCATTGCCTAAATGTCACTATGGGGTAGAGAAGTCTTGGCTATTACGCAAAAACCCTGAAGAGAGAGGTGCAGGCAATCTTTTTCAAAGAAGATTGGACTGTCAACAATCTTGCTAAGGCAGATGCACATTGGGTCCACCTGGAATGATACCAATAACTAAGCCAATTACTGAAATCAATTATTTTTTGATTATATTATGGTATCTTCCACAGGGAAGGTAATATGCTGCTGAAGACTAGTTGGATACCACCCTCAGATGCATACTTAGACAGCTCACCATGTTTCTTTTCATATAATCCAAGGATAAGTATTTCAAGTCATTAACAGCCAGATAAACAATGACCATGTCATATGTGTACCTGGAGTAAAGGGACTTAAATGTTCTGGTGATCTGATGTATCCTGACACCTGAAAGGCAGATCTCCATTGTCCTTTCCTTGTTTGTCCTGGTATGCAGTATTTCTCTGTATTTCACTATTATGCTACCTGTGGCTAAAACATTTCTGTGATTTGTGGATGACACAAGTGACCTTAAGCTCTTAGGTATGCAGCCTGGTGATCCATCCTTGTAGAGTTTATGTTGGATGATGGAGTGCATGTAGATGATGGAGTATGACTAAGATTCTGAGGATTTGTTTTTGCATCTGGTTTATGTCTCCCTGACCTTTGAGGCTTTGAAAGAGATTTGAGTAGCTCAACATAAGTAAGCTTATCATATGATGAATGTCATACTAGTATGAGATAGGTGTGGATACCGTATATGGCTTGATGTGAGAATAGCCTCCAAATGAAATAAGTATCTATATCTCTTACATGTGGATTTAGTGTGGTAAAAGTCAGTCTGGTGATGATACCCATCTTAAACATGTTTGTTGTCTGAATGTCTAACCCATCTTTAATAAAACCAGTGAGCTTGAAACTTTGATAGAGCTTCATGCCTTTGACATAACTGCAGTCTCTGAAATCTAACTGAATGAGAACTCTCCATTCTTAAACATGGCCAAGAGATATCTAGCCTTTGAACTGAGACATAAACCTATGTCTCTGATGCAAACAGGTTACCTGTAAATGGTTCATCTCCCAGGCCCCTGCTTACACTTATCAAGGGTATCATAACTCGTCAGAGATTTGGGATGCATGGCTAGGCTTAAACTGGCCCTTGTGGTCGTTAGCCTAGTAAACACCTATGAAACTATGAACCTATGATACAAAAGTGTCCCAGCACTGATGAATTTTTGTTTTACCTGGCTTGTTAGCAAAATAAAACCGAGAAAACATTTTATAATTCACCTGATTGCTATCATTCGCCTCCATATTCTTCTTGTTTTCTGGTAAACTTAACCAATGACCTTATTCCTTAGTCTTCCATGAGTCTCCCCTCTCTGCACAGTGATCTTAAATATTATCTTCATGTATTTATGGGCAGGACTCTTCTTCATTTTCTGTCTAACCTACTGTAAAGCTGCACCTCTGGTCCAGTACTCAAAGACCCTCAGTCCTCACCACTGGCACCTGTGGGGAACATTCACTGAGAGGATAACAGGTACACATACAATTTCTCCAGATGCAACTCTCTGCGTCAAGCACAATCAACCACAATTTCCCTTAAGAGCACACAGGGAACACAGTCAGTCCAGGGCTGGTTTCTCCATCTTTCTCCAGATCCCCAATAAGACTCCCCACTTGCACAGCTATAGAGTTGAGATCTCAGCTGAGTGTCCAAGCCAAGACATCTAGTACCCCCTCTGCTCAACCAGTGCTTTCTGTCTCTGCCCAAGTAGCTGACACACATACTCTTGGAGATTTGATTTAAACACACAAGCGCACGCACGCGCACGCACACACACACACACACACACACACACACACACACACACACACACACACACACACACACACACACACACACACACACACACAGACACACACACACACACACACACACACACCTGGGAATGGCTGGCACAGGTTTACTAGGTATGCCCTCTTCTGCCCTAACTATAAGGTAGTTATCACTGCCACCAAACACTCCTGCCAGCTATGTTAAGGCCCTTACAAGGGTACCCAATATACTGAGTAAAATTAATATAAATACATATGGTAGTTTGGCCAAGACCAAGGCTATTAGGGGTGGTCCACACAATGTCCCCAAATAAATATGCAAATACTCTCAAAACTTAAATTTTTCTACAAAGATCAGCCACTGTGAAGTGTTTAAATATATTTAATAATAAATAATAAAAGAACAAGAAAATACTAAGTATATATTCACAGTGGCATCAGAGTTCAAAATCACAGGAAATATTTAATATAACATTGAAGGACAGACTTAGCAAATCAAGAAAAGCAATATCTAAACTAAGCTTCACTATATTCCTGACTGAATCTAAGAGAATTACTATTCCCTACTTACTTAATAGAGCAAGGCAGATGATGTGATGAATGGTCACTTTTGTTGTCAGGCCCAAGACAGAATACAGCATGCTCTGTCTCACCAAAAGACCCCCCCCCCCAAAAAAAAACAATATACAAAACATTACTTCCAGGATAGCTTGCAGAATGACTCCACCTCTGGTCATCTGACCTCCAGCTCTGACGCAAATCATCTGACCTACAGCTGCAAACCCCCATTGCTGGTAGCCGGCAGGATCCAGCACCCACCTGCAAAAACACAAACACAAGGTTAATGCCCAGATCTGTGGCAGGTGCTGAAAGCCACAAAACAGCCCCATACCTCCATGGCTCCAGATCAAAAACCAATCCACCCTAAAGAAATACAGACCATGTGTCCCCATCTGCACTGAAAGCTGTGAGGCAGCACCTCCATGGCCTAGCCCATAAAGTAATCCAACTCCAGACACATTTTAAAGTCTGCTGGACTGAGGCCAACCTTCCAGTCTCCTCTGTTAAAACACACACATTAAAACAGTTACAATAGTACATGTACACTTCTATTCTCTCCAGGAGGGCACACCGTGGACACACTTCAAACACAAGCACCCAACAAACATATTCTCAACCCAAACATCTGTAAAAATCAGTTTGATATACACATGACACACAGCTCCACACACTTGCAACACAAGCATCCTGTACAAATCAGCTCGATACTCACAAACATAGAATTATACACAAAATTCCAGTTAGCTGTTCCTGCACCTCCTATCATCACACCTACAACTTACACTTTTGGTCAGTGAATCATCTATCATATCTTGCTCATTCATTCCTGCATTGGCTGGACACTATCAGTCTCAATCCAGCAAGAATAAGTCCCATCAAATGTCATAAGTGATCAATTGCCAAATTACATTTCAGCAATCAGGAAAATATATCACTTGGGTGTAAATGCATTCGAAAGCAGAAGCTTCTCTATTGAAAGAGAATACTTCAGCCGTGACTTACTCTAACTTTGACTCTCTTGTCACCTCTTACTCTGCCTTCATCTTAACCCTTCAGGATATCTACTTCCATCTGTATTCCTGTAGAGTTCGGGGAGACTGCAACTCTGGCTTACTGTTGAGCTAAAGGATATGTTAAGATTACACAACTCCAGCTCTAAAGAATGGCGGTAATCAAATGATACCATTTTTTTCTTTCTGTATTCTTTTATAAGTATTATGAAAGTCTGTATGAAACCCGTACACTGACATAAGTCACTACTTCTGTATTCCAGACTGTTACATGTTCTCTCCAGTGCAAAAGCTTTTAGGAAAGAAATGCAAACTTTAGGGCTATTTAAAATCCATAAGTGTTTTATATCCACTCCTATGGGCACAGTCTCTGACCATTCACATCTGTTATATTCTTCATCAGCAACCAATTTTTCATTTTGTCCAAGCCTCTTTTTTTGTAACATTTGCATGTTCATCCTGACCCTTGTACTCACATTTTCTTTTTTGAATGGTAACTAACTCTAAGACACAAAAGGCTGTTTTTGTATAATGTTATTTATTTACTGCTGGAGGTGATGGTTACATACTTCATTCTTAAAGCTTTGTATTATCTCCATATCTAAACTTCTTACTATATTCTCAGTTTATCATATGTTTTTCTCCCCTCCCCTCTTTTTATTCTATCTGGCTGTCCCAATACACCATCTATCATTGGGTCAGTCTTCTCCTCCTCTATCCCTTGGACATCTGAGTGAGTTGGGGCTGCCGTGGATCTTGAGGGCATCGTGTGGAGTGGGACTGGTAACGGCTTCTGCTGATTAGGGAGATTATGACACACCCTTATCTCCACAATCCTCCTGCATTTCCCATCATGTCTAAGGGCTAATTCCCTCTGTGGATCACACCTCTTTTCAGAGAACATTTCTGACAAATGCCATCTCCCTAGGATGGACACATGCATCATCCCCTGCCAGTGCCTCAGATGTTCAAGCCGCTAATCAAAACCAGGTCACCTGCTTGACTTACAAAGCCATGTCTCACCCAGCTCTATTAGAAATGCTACATCTAAAGAAATCCCAATCCCTTCACACCACACGCTCCAGAGACCTCAACCTCATTACCACAATTGTGAACACAAAAAGACAATGAAACCTGCATATGTTCTCCTTTTCCAAAACTTTATTCCATAAGCGCTTTTGTAAGGACTAGTATCCAAACTTCCTCAGACAAAGTTACACAAGCAGTCAATGACTTATATACTTATACAATTAATAAATAAAACAATAAAGCAATTATATAAAAAAAATAATAATTAAACAAACAACTCAATTCCCTTCCTCCTATGGAAAACTATTTACTTTGTATTGCCATATATATAATTCATGGTTTTATTACTAAATACCTAGACACTAAATTAGTGACTTGAATTAATATAAAATACAAATGTATTAAGTAGAAAAATATATATAAAAACATTTCTGGTATAATTAAATACATGAAATACCTGGGGCTATAATTTTTGTGTTAACCCCCCCCCCCCACCCACACACACACACACACACACACACATACACTCTACCTATCTTGCTGTTTACGTTTCAATGCATAAACAATGCCCTTTGACTCACAATTAAATTTACCTAATATGTTGTATTCAACATCTGTAATGGTTATTTTAGTGCCCACATGAATATGCTGACACTGATGGCAGTGATCACATTTGTACATACCCATGTTCTTTTTTGTAATTCTACTTGGAAGTTCTAAGATGTCCTTTAAATTTTGGCCACGCCGATAAATAATGTGTGGCAATTTTTCAAACTTTTTGTTGATGTGTGTATCTTCTGCCAGCAGTGCCCAATTCTTATAGATAATATTTGAAACAATTTTTGTATCCTTTGAAAAAGTTGTGATAAGTGTGGGACCACCCATGTCTAATATGCCTTTAGTATGTGAATTTGTTTGTGCATAACAATTTCTATCACCATCCGACTCATGAATAAAATCATGGTATCCATTAAACAGGATAGGTCTAAAATGTCCCATGTTTCTCTTGTTAACCACTCCTTGCCTTATTTTATCAAATAGTCTGGGTGGATAACCTCTACTACTGAACATGGATCTAAGTAAACTACATTCTACTTGGAAATCATCCTCGAAAGGAATCATCCTTGATGCCATGACTAACTGGCCTTTCATAACCGCCTTCTTTTGATGGAAGGGGTGGCTGCTAGAAAAATGCAAGAAAGTATTGGAATATGTGGGTTTTCTATATATAGTTGTTCTAAATCTGTTATGGTCTCTATCTTTTGATATGTACACATCCAGATAGTT
This sequence comes from Protopterus annectens, assembly GCF_019279795.1. NCBI lineage: Eukaryota > Metazoa > Chordata > Ceratodontiformes > Protopteridae > Protopterus > Protopterus annectens. The sequence goes on from NC_056728.1 coordinate 479,689,140, forward strand.
GATAGCTTCTGTTTCAAATTGAAAGGTGAAATCCAAAAAGTTAGTGAAACATTTAATCTCTTCAATAAAAATTGGAACTGTGGTATCATCGCCTTTCCAAATGAAAAACATGTCATCCTGGTATCTAGTATACCAGGCAGCATGTTGTTGGAACAAATAATTTTTAAATAAAAATTCATGTTCCCAATATGTTAAAATAAATATGTTAAAACACAATTGGTGAAGCTACCACCACAGGGTGCACCCATGGCAACACCTGTAGTTTGTTTATATGCTTAACCATCAAATAACATAAATTGTTGTGGAGAACTAGTTGTAAGAGTATTTTCAAGATATGTATTTCATCATTATCCATACCTTTGGCATACAATAGATGCCTAACCCAATCTATGCCTTGATCTTGTGGGATAACAGTGTATAAATATTTTATATCAACTGTTAAAGAATTGTTGTTGGCATTAAATTCTAATTTATTTATGCCTTCTAAGAATCCCCATGAATCTGGGCAAATATGCCACACATTATTTATTGGCGTGGCCAAAATTTAAAGGACATCTTAGAACTTCCAAGTAGAATTACATAAAAGAGCATGGGTATGTACAAATGTGGTTACTGCCATCAGTGTCAACATATTCATGTGGGCACTAAAATAACCATTAGAGATGTTGAATACAACATATTAGGTAAATTTAATTGTGAGTCAAAGGGCATTGCTTATGCTGCTATATGCCAACAATGCCAATCCTTTTATATAGGAAAGACAGAAAGGACAGTGTGCCAATGCATATATGGGCATATGTATCATATAAGTAAAGGTACCACCACAAATGCTTTGGCTAGGCACACATTGCAACATCCCACTCACAAATATTTGTTTGCCATTGTGCACCAGGAACTATATAACAAAAGAAGAGGGTCATGGGCATTAAGGTTAGAAGAAAAGGAATTGTTGTGGCAAATTAGAACTTTTGCACACACACACCCTGGCCTTAATGAATATGCTTCCATTAAATGCATTTTGAAACTTAAACAGCTAGATAGGTAGAGTGTGTGTGTGTGTGTGTGTGTGGGGGGGGGGGGTTAACACAAAAAATATAGCCCCAGGCATTTCATTTATTTAATTATACCACAAATGTTTTTATATATATATATTTTTCTACTTAATACATTTGTATTTTATATTAATTCAAGTCACTAATTTAGTGTCTAGGTATTTAATAATAAAATCATGAATTATATATGGAAATACAAAGTAAATAGTTTTCCAGAGTTGTTTATTTAATTATTTGATTTTTTTTTATATAATTGCTTTATTGTTTTATTTATTAATTGTATAAGTATATAAGTCATTGACTGCTTGTGTAACTTTGTCTGAGGAAGTTTGGATACTAGTCCTTACGAAAGCGCTTATGGAATAAAGTTTTGGAAAAGGAGAACATCTGCAAGTTTTGCTGTCTTTTTGTGTTCACGAGTACTAGTTGGTTGTGTTGTTTTCTCTTTACCACAATTAACAGAGCATGCTGGAGGGACAGGTTCATAACCCAGAGACTGTCCATGCTCTGGAATAGACTTCCCATAGATGTCAAGCAGAGCACCTCACTTGCCCTCTTCAAGAGAAATCTTGATGAGTGGATGGGAAATAGAAAGTTCACCCTGGGTAATCACTCCAGTGGCTCTACTTGATAGAGGCACTGGGAACTGATGTTGGGTGGCATGATGCCAGGGCATTTCTATGGGCTAGGCTTGTAAAGGCTCCAGGGCCATTAGCCTAGTACACACCTTTGAACCTATGAACATGGGCCATAGTTAGGGCTTTATCTCTCTATGCCATTGTGCTGGCCAATATTTTGAGTTTATCACTTTGATACATTATTATACCTTTACTGTGGCACTGTATCACTGCTGTTCCTATCCCTCGAGGCTGCATGCATCTCTGCTGTTTCTCCTTAGATCAGTTCCTATTCTACCCAGTCTAAGTAAAATACTCAGGAAAGCTATGCATAACAAATACAAGGCTTCATCACTAAACATGGCATCCTGATCCTAAATGCACATGACTTAAGATGTGAGCTCCTCACCATGACTAGCAACTTGACATCTCTGTGACAAGGTTCCAAAAGGCAGGGCCTAGAATCAACTCACCATTGCTATCTTTGTTCATTTGACAAAATTATCTAACCTAGCAAACCGTTTTCTTCTTTTTCTGTCCATCACTTTACTTAAATTTGTTTTATACTTTGTGCCTGGAGTTCTAATCATTTTTCTGGCAGAACAGATCAAGTAAGTATTGCAACAATGTGTCAGACCATAAGAATCTAAGCACTGACTTTACTCAGTGATCTCATCCTGCATCAGTTCTTACCTCAGCACTCTTCTTTCTGGTCACCGATTCTCTGAGTGCCGACCTTCCTGAACTACTACTAAGTTTAAAGTCTGTCAACACGGTATGCACTAGCCAATCCCTGTCTTTCTCTACAATCATGCCTGTGCTTCAGAAGGACTGTTTCAACTTGGAGGACTGTTCCAAACACGTATAAAATCATAAAAAACACCAAGGAAATATCCTTTAGTACCCATGGCAGGGTCTCATCAGTCCACAATGATGTAATTTTCACATGACATTTCTGATTTGGGAAGATGTATCCAAACTGTTCCTCATTTTTGCTACCTTGAGGTCTGGTTTGATATCTCAACTAGCATTTCTGCAGCAAGCTATTTATCTGTGAAGCAAAATCTGCTCACAGCTTTCCTTTCTTAAGATTTCCAGTCATCTCACTCTGGAGGCAAAAGGGCTGCTATTGGCAAAGTTGTGTAAATCTTTCAAATACAATATGGACTTCCTCTGACTTTAGCATCTTTGTCTAAGAATTACTAAACACTGGGGTGTAGATCTTTTACTTCCTTTCCTCTCACTTTTGAGTACTGCAGTGTGATGCATAAGTGTACCATGTAGTTGCCAGGTAAATATAATGCTCATGTAACCATTGCTTTGCTCATTTTCAAGCTCATCCATCTTTCTTAATGCCCTTTTCCTGCAGACTCTTCAGAACTACTGGGGCAGTCTTTCTCTCTTTCTGTTTCTCGCTCTCTCTCTCTCTATTACCAAAAGAAAACAATGTCAAATTGAGGACCATAACTTCTGAATTCCTTTTTATCAGTTCTTGGGGTGCTCTTCTCCCAGATATTTAGACTTGTCAATAATATGCCTCAGTTTAGACATAGGCCTTCTGGTTATTTCCAAGAACCAGTACTTGAACTACCTGAGACAACTACTCTTTCCTGTGTTCAGTAAGCTTCCTCCATTTCTATGATTATCTTAATGCCACCAACTCTATGGCTTCTACAGTGGGAACTCTTGGTGTGCTTTGGGTTCTGCTCTATATCCTGTTGCCTGTCTGCCCTCTACTTTTGGTTATACTTATCATGATAGGATTACTTACCTTCTCATTCCATTTAGTCCTCTGATCTGCACCCCGTACTCTATCTTAGCTATAATAATTCTACACCTTACTTCATCCCATTTCTAATGAAAATATTGATTTCTTTATATATACATATATATATATATATATATATATATATATATATATATATATATATATATATATATATATATATATATATATATATATATATATATTTATATATATGGGTCTCCTTCAAAACACCAAAAGACCAGAACACCGAAAGTGTTTTGAAGGAGACCAAAACAATGAAACTGCAGAACACCGAAAAGCGCAAAATTCAAAATCCCGGTGTTAAGGGATTTTGATTTAGCGCTTTTGGTGTTCTGCTGTGGGTGAATATGCATGTGTAAGGGTATTTGTGAGGGGTAGTGCTGTGTGTAAGTGTGTGTTGTGACTGTGGTGTATGTGTGTGTGTGTGTGTGTGTGTGTGTGTGTGTGTGTGTGTGTGTGTGTGTGTGAGGGACTGTAGTGTGTGGGTGTGAGTTTGCCTTGTGTGTCTGTGCGATCTCGGAGTAAGAATATTAAAGTGGGGGGTGTGGGGGGTGCAGGGGGGCTTGTTCCCCTGCCTATTTGTAGTGTAGGGTGGCGTGGTTGGTAGTTTGGGGCAGTTGTGTATATATTTGTGTATGTTTTTTGTGTGTGTTATATTTATGGGGTTTTCGGTGTTGTGGGGTTTCGTTGTTTTGGTCTTGGTGTTTTGTTCTTCGGTGTTGTGAGGTTTCGTTGTTCTGAAGTAGACCTATATATATATATATATATATATATATATATATATATATATATATATATTTATATGATTGCATTCCTTCACCTTGCTGACAAACTTTCATCAGCGTAAAATATGCTATGAAACTTCATTGGCAATCTCTTTAATCTAAACAAACTAACAAAATAAACCCAACAAAATAAAGTGAATGCAAAGCAAACAAATATGTTACATTTGTGATCAACTAAAATAGCAAGAAACTTTGTTTTTAAAGCCCCCCACATCCCCCAGTATGGGGATTCTGCACCCACACTCCTGGAAATTAAATATACTAACTCTACGGTCACACAACTGCAGAGAAAGAGGATAACTTCTGAAATTATATTACAGTCAAACTGATACAGTTCAACTGTAATATAATTCGACCACTGCAACCACCAACTAAATTTACAAAAAATCTTGGCACACATTTAAATCAACTGTATATATATATATATATATATATATATATATATATATATATATATATATATATATAATGTGTGTGTGTGTGTGTGTGTGTGTATGTATATATCTATCGCTATATATATATATATATATATATATATATATATGGTTCTACCTGACTTCACCGACACGCCGGAACATCGACAGCGAAATCGAGAGCCGCAGAAGAGCGAAAGTTCAGAAGACCGACGCGACGGGACCCAGAAGATCGACAGTGCAGAAGACCGACCCGACGGATGAAAGCACCGGCGCTGAGGATGCCGAAATGGGAAAAGGCTGTGTAAGTATGCGGTAGTGACGGACGTTAGGGTGCGAGTAAGGTAAGTGTGGATAGGGTGGGTTAAGTGAGTTAGGGTTAGGAGCGGGTCAGGTAAGTGTGTAGTGAATGTGTTTAAGTTAGGGCGGATAAGTGAGTTAGGGTTAGGAGCGGTCAGGTAAGTGTCGTAGTGATTGTGTTTGGGTTAGGGCGGATAAGTGAGTTAGGGTTAGGGAGCCGGGTCAGGTAAGTGTGCGGTAGTGATTGTGTTTGGGTTAGGGCGGGATAAGTGAGTTAGGGTTAGGAGCGGTCAGGTAAGTGTGCGGTAGTGACGGACCTTAGGGTTAGGGTTTGGGTCAGGGTTGTAGGTAGTTGTGTATGTGAGGTTTAGTGTGGGTTTGCAGGGATTTTGGTGTGCTTGTGTTGTGTATGTGGTTTTTGGATGGGGAATGTGTTTTGTTTGTTGATTGTGGTGTGTGAAGTGTATAAGGTTTCGTGTTTGTGTACCGTCGGTTATTTCGTTGTCGGGCATGTGGATTTTCGTGTTTTTGTACTGTCGGTTATGTGGTTTCGGTGATTGCGTTGTCGGTGTTGTGGTGTTTCGGTGAAGTCAGGTAGAACCATATATATATATATATATATATATATATATACACACACACATTTGATGTCCTTTCTCAGGACACAAACTGCTTCAACAACATCTGAAATCCAAATCCAAAGTATTTAGTTCTGTTTGCTTAGAGTTGGGGCTAAAACCAGACAGGCACAGCCATTGTCCCCAAAGAGTAAATTCTAATTAGGAGAGTTTTAGAAACAGTGTTTTTGGTGTGGTAGACCACCCCACACAGAGGACTCTGCCCCTACACCTCTGTTGCTCAGTATAATCAGCTTCATGGTAGCTGTATCCTGGGGTGGGTTGAAAACCTTCATGCAGTGATGGCCTGTCAACATTTTCAGCTACTTTTCTGTTTCCTCAGATTTGCTAAATGGATGCCAAGTATTTAATGCTTGAAATGTATATATGCTGCTTTAAGATTAACATGTTTTTTGCATTACTTTTGAACCATATAGACTTCTGGTATTATAGTGAATCTGGTGCAATGCTTGTCTTTCCTAGTCCATTTTTTTTTTGTTGTCAGTGACTCTGCTGTTAATTTATGTACCAGGAATTTCCAGAGTGAGTTGCTTTAAACTTGAAATATATAGACTCCAACTCAGTATTTCACACCCTGCCCTGATGTTCCTCTAGACTCTTAATTCTCTTTTAGTAACCCTCCTTGATTCTGTCTATGTATTTGTTATACAGTTCTGAATATGGAACTGTAGTTTATATATTGAGCTCTTATACTGAATATTATTTTTTATGCCTTTCCTTTGGCCTGTGTACTAGCTGAAGGGGGTCCTTAATAAGATTACTCTACTTACTCAGTTCACTCTTTCATTCATTTTCAGTATGTTCTTTATTCTATTCAAGGTTTTGGGAAATGGAGCTTTTCTTAGCAAGTAATGGTTACAAGGCAGAGAGCCAATACTGGATGGGACTCCAACCTATCAGAACTTTAAAAAAGTAATCAGGGAAGGACTATTTGCAATCCAGATGAAATTATTATAGATGAAAATGAAATTCACATGACAATTCTGATTTGGGAAGATGTATCATGCAGTAAAAGCAGCAACCCTAAAGTGTAGCAAACCACAAACCATTTTCCTGTCTTTTTATGCATCCAAGTTCTGTTAAATATATTAGTGATCATCTCACATTCAGTTACACATCTATAAATGTTCTAAGCTCTTCTGCTTTGACACAAAGCTGCGTTATAATTAAGCCACTTAACTAAAATGTCAGTATATGCAGATATCCGAACCTTTTCCCCCAAAATATGACTAGAACTAGTATTTATAAATTGCAGTTATATAAGACAACAGTATGTTTAGTAGGCAGAGTGGGACAAAAATCATTTTAAAAATTAAATGCTTCTAAGGATGACACATTTGTCATATGTTTGGGGGGCTGTAATTGGTCAGAACTTGATCCAAACCATGCAGTGAAAGTATATGGCAGTTATTTGAAAAAAAATAACCATATTCAGTCTCTAAAACTGCAGTGGCACATGCAGAATCTATAAAGCAAATGGATGAATATTGGGTCAAATTCAGGACAACAGAAGGTAGTAAAATAAAGGCTGGTATATAGATCATGCAATCAGTTGTGTCCTGGGCAGGACAGGCTGTTATTTATGCTAAACAGTTATCCCCAAATAAAACAGGATCACTAAACTTGCCACTGCAAAGTTGGGTGCATTATGCAAGTTAGTAGCTTTAATTTCCAAAGATAGAATCTTCTTTGGCACTAGAAAGTAGACTAAAAAGGAAACTTTATTCTTTGTTTTTGTTTGTAGAGGTCTTTGTTAAGTTGAAACAATCAAACAGGACAATGCACTTGTTCAAATCACCATAGGCAAAATCCAATACCAATTCCTTGCAAGCTATAGGTCCCCATGTATGACCCAGGAAACCCATACCATGTTTTAAACTTCTGCCAAACACTAACCATCCAACCCAATACCATAGTCATGGGTGACTTTAATTACCCCACTATTAACTAGGAATCCCATACAACACCAAATGTACAGGCACAAAGATTCCTAGATTTTGTAAACGCAAACTCCCTGGACCAGATAGTCAATACACCAACTGGGGTGCAACCATACTGGATCTGGTCGTCACTAATATGGGAGAGTGCTGCACACCCCCTACTGTAATGTCTTCCCTGGTAAGGTAAGACCACAAAATGGTCTCCTTCGAAGTAAAAGTAAAACCTGGACTCCCAGTTAAACTGGGAATATTGAGGAACTACTCTAAGGCTAACCTTTCAAGCCCCCAGAAACCCTGTACAAGCATGTTAATAGCTGCACAGAGGCAGTTGTACCCACCAGGAAGAAGTACAGAACTAACTCAAAAAACAAGCCACTCTGGTGGAATCACAAAAACAGTAGTCTGTGTAATAGAAGAAAGAAAATAATTGCAAAAATCAGGAGGTGCAGCACCTAGCAGGATAAAAGCACTCTCGTCAAACTAAACAAACAATTCAGAGGAAAAATAAAGTCTACCAAAGCCAAATTTGAGGTATGTTTGGCCTCCCAGGCCAAAGCTACTCACAAAGCATTCTGTAGCTATGTCCGCAACCTCAAAAGCAATTCACAATTGTGTGGAGATCACATTGTCTATGGAGCCACCTATACTGAGCCAGAAGATATAGCAAACCTCCTGGCAGATAAATTCAGCTCCAACTTTACCCCTTTCTCCCCCTTAACCTTCTCTGAGGAAATACCATCAAATATAACTCTCCTTACTATCACTTGGGAATGGGTTCTTAATGCTCTCTCTAAGACCAAGAACACTGCATCAAATGGCCCAGGCACTCTCCCAGAATTTCTTCTAAATAGCATGAAACATAATCTATCAGAGCCTCTGGAATTACTATTTAACTGTAGCCTCCAAACAGGCTTTGTGCCTCATGAATGGAGAACAGCAACAGTCATCCCTCTGCACAAAGGTAGGCCATCTACAGACCCTGGAAACTACAGACCCATAAGTCTCGCTAGTCTTATATGTAAAACCATAGAAAAAATTATCATGGAAATGATCAACAGAGATATAGTAAACCTCCAGACACTGGACCCAACCCAGTTTAGTTTTGTCAAGGGCAGATAATGCCTACTCAACCTGGTGGACTTCTTTGAGAAGGTAACCAAAGCAATGGATGAGGGAGAAATAGTTCACATGGCCTACCTTGATCTAGCTAAGGCATTTGAGACAATACTCCACTCAGGCATTGACAAATTCAAGAGGTTAGGTACAAACTCATATGTCACCTGCTGGATAGTCAACTGGCTCACAGACAGAACCCAGGAAGTTAGAATTGAGGAGTCCTGCTCTACAAAGAGTCCACTGACAAGTCCTTGGACTACTCCTTTTTAACATTTACTTCTCTGAAGTCAAGGCCAATGTCAGTGGTTTCTGGATGACTAAATTTACAGATTATTTGCAAATTAGGAGCTGTCATTGAATCCCACACTGTCACAAATGTTCTCCAGGAGGGGCTGACAGACAAACAACTGGTGTCAGAACCAGAGACTAAAACTAAATGCCAAGTAATGCACAATAGTATCCTTTGGGAAGTCATCCACCCCTGGTAACTATCATACTGACAACACACCCCTTAGAGTTGACCCATTTGTCAGGTATTTAGGGACACACACACACATACACACACATTTATATATATATATATATATATATATATATATATATATATATGGTAATCTAGCCTTTGACCGTCACGTGTCTGCAGTAGTAAGAAAATCATTCTATATTGCGCAACGTATAAACAAAGGTATGGCATCTAAGTCCAAGGAAGTCATTGTTCCACTGTATTCATCATTCATCAGACCTATCATTGAGTACAATGCCCCATTTGGTATGTACCTTACCAGGCATATCCAGCTATTGGAATGTCCACACATGTTCTTCACTAAAAGAATACAGGGTGCAAGTAAAATGTCCTATGCAGACCACCTCAAGGCCCTCTCCCTGTATTCTGTCTCCTACAGGCTTTTGAAGGGAGATCTATGCCTGGCATACCGAACCATTATTACCCGTTTAAAGACTTAAACCTTGATTGTGATATAAATAGGATCTGCTGGAGAGAGAGGTATGCATCCCAGAGACTACCCCATCTATGGAACAGGCTCCCCATCCATGTGAAGCAGAGTTCTTCCCTAACCCAATTCAATTGCAGCTTGGACAGTTGGATGAGGAACAGGAAAGTCATCCCTGGTTTGTCACCTATGTCTCTAATGGACACAGTCAACCTTTAAATGGTTCATCTCCCAGGCCTCTGCTTGTAAATGTTTCATCTCCCAAACCCCTGCTTACACTTATCAAGGGTATCATAACCTGTCAGAGATTTGGGATGCATGGCTAGGCTTAAAAAGGCCCTTGTGGTTGTTAGCCTAGTAAACCCCTATCAACCTATGAACTTATGAACAAGCAAAGTAACCTCAGCAACATATGAATTTCCTTCAGTGTTTGATTTCTTGATTCATTGTTTCAAAACACATTAAAACAGGTTAAATATCTATTTACTTGAATGTAAATGTACAGCTTACCTTATGCGCATTTGTTCTTAAACACATGCTGCCTCTTCCCCAAGACACCCTTTCTTTTCCTCATTTCCTCATTTCCTCATTTCCTCATCTCATTTCCCTTCTCAGCTTAGATCTTCTAAATAATATCATGTCCTTATGTGCACTTGTTTCCTTTTCTCTGGCTTACCTGATTCATTCCTTGTAGAGTGTAAGAATCTCTGCTCATTTGATCTGCAATCATCTAGATTCCTCCTCCAGTTTAAACCCATTTTTAATCTGTGCTTGGACTCACTCCACTCTGCTACCCTACCCCCAATTCTCACCCCCACCCACATCATCTAAATTTATACATACCTTGCCACTCCCCAAACAACTACTCATCCAATCAACACTCAAAACTCATAAACCTATTAACACCCCCCTTCCATCACCCCTATACCATTTTCTCCCTTCCTCAAATCACTAATTTCTTAACATTTTCTCTCAAACCTCTTCACTTCTCCTAAAGCCCCTCTCATTAGTACTTTGCTCACTATCAGCTAATACTACTTCTCCCACTATAGCCATTTCTCAGACATAATTATATTAAATCCTTACCCTTATACATCATGCTGCTTACCTCTTGGTTTACCTTATTTCTACTACTCTTTTCTCACATCACATCTCATCTTTACCAGCTAATAGTTTAACAAAATATACAACAATTATCTCCCCACAGACTATGATATATCAGCTGACAGCTTCTATTATACCCCCCCCCCCAGGCTGTTTCATTTAAGCCGCCTCCTCTATTCTCACTTCAAGCTACTTAACAAATGCCATCCTACCCTAACTTAAAAATAAAGATCCTAGCCATAACTTCAAAAACTTCTATCATAAACACACTATAGTTTTCCTAAATTCATCAATGTGGTGACCTACACCCCAGCCCAGGCCCAGCCCAATTTCCCAACCCTCAGATCCTACTGAAACCCTTAACTTAGTCACAGTAAATGTTTGAAGCTTATGTAGAAAATTGCTGATTTCCACTCCTGGATAACTGAGCATACCCCTGATATCCTAGCAACGGCTGAGACTTGTCTTAAACTTAAGATCAATGATGCAGACATTCTTCTCCCAGGCTATAGTTCAATAAAGTGTGATAGAATAACTAAGGCAGGTGGAATAGCCCTTTTTTTCTCCAATACCTGTGCAATCACTCCCCATTCAAACACCATCCTTGAATTCAGCATAACTGAAATCCTTATAAACATCTTAAACTTAATAACTCAAAAAGCTTGTGCATCACAGTACTGTATATTCCACCAGGACAAAACATTCCAATCCCAGAAGAAATATTATCTCAGTTTTCCCATAGTATAAGGAATGAAAGAGTCATTCTATGTCATGATCTTGACTGGCAGAACTTCTCCTCTGACTTTCCATGTTCTAGTAAGAACCTATTTGAGTTCACACAGCTTATTAACTTTCCCACCAGATATAATAAAACTATGAACAATAGCTCCACATTTGACTGGATAATGGTCTTCCAACCAAACAGCTATTCTACATCTGGTACACTCCCAGAAATGCTAAGTGAATCATCTAACAATGTATGTCCATAGAACCTCACCACTAATCATTAAGGAACAAAAATATAAAACCATACACAGCCTCATAAAATTCAACCAGCAGTCTTTAACTCATTAAATGCAATTGACAGGTCAGTCCTAAAAACATTACCCTTACATGATGCAGTAATTCACTTTAATGCAATATTTCTAAATACCCTGAATCTCTTAGCCATACAACGTACAAAGAAAGTAAATAACCATCATGCCCCCTGGCTCACCAAGACAACCAAACAACTTATGAAGGAGAGACATAAGGCATGCTATGAATTCCATAAGACTAAATCTAGCATAAATATGAATGTTTCAGGCAGTTCAGTAACAAGGTTAAAAAACTGGTAGTCAAAAAAAAAAATTATTATCAATCACTCCTGTAAGCAAAAAAACAAATTTGACTTCAAAAAATGTTGGTTTTCTTCAAGTCACTAGTCAACCCTCAGAGTATGAAACACCCATATCCCTGCCCCAATACCCCCCTTAAACAGCAATCAAATTTGATTCTTATTTTATTGATTGAATTGCCAGCTTATCTATACATGTCACTCAAACATCCCTCTTATCCAACAAAACTCAATTCTACATCTAGCGCACACAACTATTCTCTCTCAACTTCAGTTGTGCTAGTCTCCTCACTAATTCTAATCAGTCCTACTCTTTTACACTTCAACCTGTCCCCACGTCCATTAAACATCTTTTACTTACTTAAACTAAAACCCTCTCTACCTCCTCAGATACCCCCCGAATATCTAAAAGTAGCTGCTGATGCTGTAGCCTACCCTAATAGTAATCTTATCAATACATCTGTCTTTGAATTTTACATCATACCCAACATATGGAAAAACTTAAATTACTATACAAAGGACATACTTCTGCAGAATTCTCTAATTTTTGTCCCATAACCATTTTGTGCCCCCTCCGTAAACTTCTAGAAAAATTTGTAAACAAATAAGTCCTAAACCCTCTCTTTCAAAATAAGTTACTAACCAACACTCAGCATGGCTTTTGTCCAGGCACAGTACTGCTTTAATATCCTTCTTGGACACTGTAAACAAAGCTAAAGATTCAGGAAAACTCGTTTCTTCTGTATTCCTGGACCTTTCTAAGGCTTTTGACATGGTTTCACATTACAAACTTCTTCATCAACTTTGTACCCTAGGATTATCATTATCATCACACACTTTCTCTCCAGTGGTTTAACAGCTACCCGTCAAACAGGCAGCAAACTGTAAAATGGCAGGGCTCCATCTCCCCTTACCTACCCATAAACACAGGCATCCTCCAGGATCCATCTCTGGTTCCCTACTCTTTAATATCTTCATAAATAATCTACATACCACTCCACAACAAAGTACACTAATCCAATATGCAGATGATTCCACAATCATCCACACTTCAGATACCTTACCAAACCTTCAGCAGATAATTCAAGAAGCTTTCTCTTCTACTGAAACCTGGCTTACTAATAGCCAGTTATTACCAAATCCTAAAAAGACCAAGCATCTTCTCTTTATGCCTGAATCTCTCCCTGGCAAAGCCAATTTCAAGATTCATTCTTTAAACAATACAATAATAGAAGTAGTTCCACACACCAAACTTTTAAAGATTACATTAGATAACAGTCTCAAGTCTGTCATAAATATACAAAGTAATATCAAAAACAAACAAACAACAAAAAAACAAGAAACGTGAGATGCTCTACAGGAAGAAACACTCCCTCAATATATCCTCAATCCTATACAGAGACCGTATTCTAACTAACCTACAAGCTTCAGTGTAAACCAAACTTCAAACCTGCTGTAATAAAATTACTTCTCTCTTCATAAACCTGCCAAATATCCAGGCCTTAACGTCTACTCATAATCTGTTGCTAAAATCTGGAATTCCTTACCTCTGTCCATTAGAGATAACCCCAAACTCCAAACTTTCAAACACCCCTCAAGGAATTCTTAACAAAATCATGTATTTGGTCATGTTCTAACCCAGGTTGATACCCTGCTATCACTTCTATCACCCTTCCTAACTCCCACCCCTTTTCTGTCATCTCATGTGTATAGCACCTCTCTCCCTCTCTGTATTGCATTCATTACTCTGTCATCTGATATCTCACTTGCACCTTCAGACACCCACTACCCATGTATACATTACCCTAATCCGAAGTTACTACTGCTAATTCATGTTACCCTACTCCTATTCTCCTTTCCCTCCCTCACAACCCCTCACATTCCCTCAGCCTTTACTCTTGCTGTAACTTTTCCATCATCTTTCTTCCACAGAACAACTATTAAAGTCTCAGTTCAATTGCTTTCTCTTTCCCTGATTCTATTAGCTTTTCACTCCATTTCTTCTTACTATCCGTATAAATATAGCGTTTTCCTAAGATAATAAATGTGTTATCACTTATTTACTTTTCAGATTATGTAAAACCCATTTGATTTTCATGACAATGTATTAACTCATCTCCTTACAATGTTGTAAATACTGTGAAATTCAAAACAATGTATTAATGTTGTAAATTCTTTTAAGACTTTATTTTGCATTAGTATGACTCTATTGTATGTAACTGGAGCTTTTTCCCCCAAGCCTACTCTGAAAATGGGCACACTGGGCCCAGCTGGACTTTCTCAGTAAACAAATGCAGACAAATAAATAAATAAGTAAATAAATAAATAAATAAAATCATTTTCCTTCCAAGGTGATGGTTTCATCCCTGTCTCTCCTTTTTGCTTAGTAGTTGTTTGTAACTTTACCCATTAAGCGTAAAACAAAACATTCCTTATTTGTTATGATCAACTTTTCCCTGCAATCCAGTCTTCCACATAAACAGATCCAGTAATTATTGTCTGCTTTTGGTGGACAGCATACTCCATTCTCACATTAACTTTCTACACTAGCCCTTTTCCCACCCTCTCTTCCATAATATCTGACTCATTTAATAATTTCAACATCTCCAGCACCTGTCATTATCTTTTTTCTTCCTTGAGTAATCATTGAGGAGTCAGAAAATATTCAGTTTTTTTTTGCAGTGTTTATCCCTGCTGCCTGATGATAATCTGACCTTCTGTCAGGCAACTGATCCATTCATCTCCATCACCAGGTGAGAACTGAGTGAGCCGGGTCATCGTCCAGACAACCATCAGGGTGGTTTGAACTTTATTTCATTTCTTTCCCTGGCCTTATCCAGGCAAGCACCAATGATGTCCCTTTACTTCCACAAGCAACAGTTCCTCCAAGCAGGTACCACCCCAGTGCATGAGCAGTTGCCTCGCTAGTGCATGTGATCCTCTCCCTCCCCCATGAATATCTGAGAAGGCCAATTCACTCTTCTCCCTCCCTTCCTTCCTGTCTTCTCCAGTGCTAGGACTGCTAATTGAAGCCCAGTCACATGGGTCATAATTAGGTCTTCATCCTTTTGTGCCTCAGAACTAGGCAGGCCTTCCTCTGTTTCTGATGCATTCTATTACCCTTCCTGATTGCCTGTATTTTCTTTCCTCAATATCCCATGTATGAATCCCAATTTTCTTTGTTCACCTACTGGTACATTCCTTTGCACCGCTTTCTTTCTCTTCCCATCCATACATTATTTCTGTCTATTCCCATTCTTGATGCAGTTTTACAATTTTCTACCAGTCTACCTCTGTCAAACCCCACTATTTTTTCAATTCTTCAGAACTTCAGAATATTCTATTTTTTATTTTTTGTGAGGTGTTTTTTCAAATGCCTTGTACTCCTCATAAGCCCTTATTTTCTTTCACTGTGTTACTCCTTTCTACCCCCTTCTCAAATGATGTAATAATTCTTTAAGTATCCCCCAGTTCTTCTTCTATAGACTGCCCATCTCCATATAATGACTTTGATCCCTCTAATCTAATAAATACCATTGTATAATGTATGTGATGCCCCACCACTGGACCAGTAATCAGGGACCCCCAATCCTCACTAGTGTCAACAGTGGGGGATGTACATTGGGAGGATGACAAATGCACACACAGTATTTCCTGATGCAGCTCTCTGCATCAAGTGCAATGTCCCTTAAGAGGACATAGAGACCACAGTCAGTGAGGGGCTGGTTTCTTCATCTTTCTCCAGATCCCCAAAAAGACTGCCCACTGACACAGCTATTGAGCTGAGATCTCAGCTGAGTGACCAAGCCAAGACCTCCAGCACCCTCTGTCCAACCAGTGCTTTGTGCCTCTGCCCAAGTAGCTGACACACAACACTTTCTGTGGTTTGATTTACACACACATACACACCTGGGAAAGACTGGCACAGGTTTACTAGCTATGCTCCCTTCTGCCCAGACTATAAGGTAGTTTCCACTGCCACCAGTCACTCCTTATCAGCTACTTTAAGGACCTTACCCGAAGGGTGTCCAATCTTACTGTGTAATGTTTCTATTATGACCAAGAGCAAGGCTATTAGGAGTGGACCACAGTGTCACCAAATAAATAGACAAGTACTCTCAGAATTTAAATAGCTCTACAAAGATCAGCTACAATAAAATGTTTAAATATATTTAATAATAAATAATAAAAGAACAAGAAAATGCTCAGTTTATAATTATAGTAACATCACAGTACAAAATCACAGGATATATTTAAAATAACATTGCAGGACAATCTCAAATAAATAAAGAAAAATATCTAAACCAAGTGTTGCTATATTCCTGACTATATCTAAGAGAATTATGCTGTGTCCTAGACTTACTTACTCAGACCAAGGCAGAAGTGTGGTGAATGGATTTTGTTAGGCCCAAGACAGAATACAGAATGGTGTCTCTTTGTTAGAGACTTCTTAAATTAATATCTCAAATATTACTACTTGGATAGCTTGCAGAATGACATCATTTCTTGTCATCTGACTCTATCCCAGGTGAACCCCCCTGCACTGCTGGAATCTGGCAGTATTTAGCATCTACCTGTGAAAATACATAGACCCCAGATCTTTTGGCAGATGGTGGAAGTCATAAAACAATTTATATTCCTCCACATTTAAAGACAATACAGAAAACTTCTCTAGTACAGACATTGTGTCTCCTGCTGCACTGAAATGGAAAGATAACATCTTTTTATGGCCTAGCCATAAAGTAATTTAATTTCAGCTATTTTTCTGAAGTTAACCTCTTGTATTCCAGTTTTCACTGTTAAAATATAAATTTAAATAGTTACAATAGTGCATGAATATTTCTGTTCTATTCCAGTGGGGTACACTGTGGATATATTTCAAATACCACTTTGTAAAATACCTCTTCAGCACACATGGCTGTGCAAGCCATCTTATTTAACATACAGTTCTAATATATTTGTAACACAAACATCTTATATAAGTCATGCTGATTTTCACAAATGACATATAATTATTTACTAAATTCCAGATAGTTGCGCTGGCAGTATCTCCCTTCATCATACTTCTTCCCCCCTTGAAGACTCAAGCTAGTTTTTCAAGTGTCCCTTGAGAAACATTGCTTGAGAGGGATATGCCTATCTGGGAATACCTTACCCATTCCCTATCTCGACATCCCAGCTGCCTTGGCATTGCTGACTGCAGTACAGTGCTGCACTGTCCTATTATATGCCTGCAACCCTAGGCTCCACCATAGTAATTTGGGATTTTGCTGGCTGGCTCCCTGTAGCCATAGATCCCCTCAGATTTCTCCTGCCTTCTATTGCAAATAGTTAGCATCACAGCCTCCCTATTATAGTAAGGTTTCATGATGTTAACATGGTACAAGTTGTGCCCCTGCCTCCTGCCTATCAGTTGTACCATGTCATTAATGGCACTGACCTTCTTTACCACTTTGAAGGGTCCCTGCAAAGCTGCCTGCAGCATGTTGTGTCTGACAGGAATGAGAACCATAACCTGCTGCACCACAGCATACTCTCTAGCTCAAGCATTCCTGTCATACCAGACCTTTTTCTGCTGTTGGGCTTCCGCCAGGTTCTCCTGGGCTAAACTCATGAGTTCTCCAAGCCTTGTCCTGAGATTTAGGACATATGCCACAAAATACTTCTTGTGGGATTCATACTCACACTTTCACTCATCACAAATCAAATCAAGAGGTCCCCTCACTATATGCCCATACAGCAACTCAAAGGGTGAAAAACCTGTGGATTCCTGGGAAATCTCTCTGTAAGCAAACAACAGATGGGGCACATATTTGTACCATTCCCTGTTAAATTGGTCTGCAAATGCCCTTAGCTTATTCTTTAGTGTAGAGTTTAACCTCTCCACCAGACCATTAGTCTGGGGATGGTAGATGGTCCTTAGGTGCTTCACCCCACAGCACTCCCACAGACAAGCCAGCAGGTCTGACATGAAATTGGCACCTCTGTTAGTCAGTATTTCTTTTGGGAAACAGACCCTGCTGAAAATGTCTAACAAAGCACTTGACACTTTTTCTGTCTCAATGGAGGACAGAGCCACTGTCTCAGGGTATCTGGTAGCATAATCTACTACCACTAGGACATACTTCTTCCCTGTGGAACTTGGGGTACTCAGAGGCCCCACAATATCCATAGCTACCCTCTGAAATGGCTCCTCAATCACAAGTAAAAGCATCAAAGGAGCTTTGACGCTGTCTCCTGCCTTACCTACCCTTTGGCACTTTTCACAGGTCCTGCAGTACCCTGTTACATCCCTGGAATTCCCAGGCCAATAAAAATTCTGCATAATGAGTCTCATGGTATGCTTTATGCCCATATGACCTGCAAAGGGAATGTCATGGGCTATGACTAGAAGCACCAGATGGTAGGCTCTGGGCACTACCAGCTGCTGTATTCTCTCACCCTCTAGTCCTCCCTCAGGGGTCCAGTCTCTATACAGTAACCCTTTGTCCCAGTATACAGATTCCCCTTTTCCTTGACAATCAGGTGCCTCACTGGCTACCTTCCTCAGGCCTTGTAATGTAAGGTCTGAGAGCTGAGCCTGTCTCAACTCTCTCTTGGTAACCTTTCTCAGCTCCCCTTCCACAGGAAGTCTGGTATACTCTGACAGCTGTCCCTAACTGTCAGTCTGGATACTACTACTCACCTTTACCCTTGCAGTCACTCTGTCCCAGGGAATATCAGTAGCCACCAGCAGTTGTGGCTCACCTTCAGTCTCATTACTACAGGGCAGCCCCCTCTCTGAAGTAACCTCCACACCAGTCCTGGCTTCAAGTCTGCAGTCTCTCCGGGTCCCCCCAGGCTACCACACTCTGCATGCACATAAGGTACTGCATTACCAAAATCATTCCCTATCAAGACATCTGCAGGGATATCCTCAAACACACCTACTTACTTGCTTCCTTTTCCACTCTCCCAGTCAAGGCGAGCCCTAGCTAAAGGTATTTGGAATGGGGTCCCTCCTAAAGCTCTGACTGGAATAGACTGCCTAAGGAAATAGTGTTCCACTTTAACCATTGCAAGTTTCACAATGGTTAGGTCAGAGGCTGTGTTTCTGTTAGCAGTGGCCTGTTTTCCATCTAGTAAGTTAGGATATAAACTCTTGTGGGTGTTTGGTACCCTTGTTGTCTCCAGACAACTTACTTCTAGCATTCTGTCATTTCCACTTACTGGCTGTCCCACCTTTTGTTCCCCACCTTGCCTCTGTGGACATCTATATGCTACATGGCTCCACTGGTTACATTTAAAACATTTAACCCTTGATCCTGGCTGTGTACCTGAACTAGTGGCTTCCCCTGTTACTGTTGGACTCTGTTGGGGCAGTTAAGGCTCCCCACCATGGGTTCCCTTAGACCCATGTGCAGCACTGGGTATGCCTTTTCTGTGCAGTGATACCCTGCTTGCTAGGTATAGGTCTCTCTTTTTCCCCAACTCATCTGTGGTATTGTATTGTCTATCTGCCATTCAGATTCTCATGTCCTCAGGCAAAGTGCAGAGGGCTTGTTCCCTCACCAAAAGGTCTGACAGTCCTTCAAAATTGTTGATCTGACATCCATTCACCACCTATGAAAATAAGTGCTTAAGCAGCAATATATTCACACTTTCATCTGCCTTACATCTATTCTCATGAAACATTTTCCTATAAGTTTCAGGTGTTAACTTAAAACACTCTAATAAACAATTTTTTTAACAGTAGTGTAATTTAACAATCAGTATCACACAATTTAGAAATAGCAATTACAGGTTTACCATGGAGTAAGGGGGTCAGGAACCATACCCAGAGCCCTTGGTCAACATTATACCTTTTACATACCCTTTCAAACATATGAATAAAAATATCAAAATTATCACCCTCTGTAAATTGTGATAGAAATTTACTGACCTTTATTGCTTCTGGGGTTCAGTTACTCCCTGCCCCATTACCTTCATGACCCTGGCGAAGATTCAGCATCTCATTTTCATGTTGTCTCTGCCTCTCATTTTCCTTACCTTCCAGACATCTCAGCCTCTCTGCTGATTCTAATTCCATTTGTTTCTGTTTCTCCTTTTCTTCAGCCTCCAAACACCGCAGTCTCTCTGCTGATTCTATTTCCAAATGTTTGGCCTCTAGTTCAAGTCTCTTTAACTCCAGATGGATTTTTAAGTCCTCTGAGGGAAAGCTGAACTGTCCATTTTCTGAGAGTTGTACATCCCTAAGGCCAGTCTGGTTGTCTTCCTGGTTGCTGGTCTGTGATGCAGCTGTGACTAAGGCTGCAAAAATTTCTGCTTTAGTCAGGTTGGTATGCATCAATCTTTTGTCTTGGCACATCAGAGCCAACCGGTTCCTTGTCAGCTTGTCATATTCCTCTGCTAACATCCTTGCCTGCTCTCCCTGACTAAATAAGCTAACAAAAAATAAATAAATACAACTATTGTGATATGGAACTCTGAATGTTCACTGTGTGGCTGCTTCAGAGCACAAATACCTTCCTTACTGACCACTGTTTACAGGCTACAGGAATTTAATATCCACAACACTGAATCCCAATATGTGGATATCCCACCACTGCCAGCCATTAAATGTGATGCCTCACTACTGAACCAGTAATGAAGGAGCCTCAATGCTCACCACTATCACCAGTTGTGGATGTACATTGGGAAGATGACAAGTACCCACACAGTATTTCCAGATGCAGCCCTCTGCATCAAGTGCAATTTCCCTTAAGAGCATACAGATACCACAGCCATTCCAGGCTGGTTTCTCCCTCTTTCTCCAGATCCCCAATAAGACTTCCCACTGGCACAGCTATAGAGTTTAGATCTCAGCTGAGTGACCAAGCCAAGACCTCCAGCACCCCATCTGTCCAACCAGTGCTTTCTGTCCCTGCACAAGTAGCTGACACACACACTCTTTGTGGTTTGATTTACACACACATACACCTGGAAAATGCTGGCCCAGGTTTACTAACTATGCCCCCTTTGGCCCAGACTATAAGATAGTTATCACTGCCACCAGTCACTCCTTATCAGCTACTTTAAGGCCCTTAGCAAAGGGTGTCCAGTCTTACTGTGTAATGTTACTATTATTACAAATGGTAGTGTGACCAAGAGCAAGGCTATTTGGAGTGGCTCACAGTGTCAGCAAATAAATATGCAAGTTCTCTGAGAACTTAGCTAGTTCTACAATGATCAGCCATAAGGTAAAGTTTAAATATATTTAATAATAAATAATAAAAGAACAAGAAAATACTCAGTATATAACTACAGTGACATCAGAGTTCAAAATCACAGGAAATATTTAAAATAACATTGCGGGACATTTTCAAATAAATAAATATCTAAATTAAGTGTTGTTATATTCCTGACTATATCTAAGAGAATTATACTGTTCTCACTCAGAGCAAGGCAGAGGTGTGGTGAATGGATCTTGTCAGGTTCAAGACAGAATACAGAATGCTGTCTCTCTCTAAGAGACTTCTTAAATTAATTTCTCAAATATTACTGCTGGGATCGTTTGCAGAATGACATAATTTCTTGCCATCTGACTCTACCCAGGTGAAAACCCCCACTGGTGAAATCTGGCAGTATTTAACATCTACCTGTGAAAATACATAGACCTCAGATCTTTTGGCAGATGGTGGAATTCATAAAATAATTTTACATTCCTCCACATTTAAAGACAATACAGACAACTTCTCTAGTACAGACATTGTGTCTCCTGCTGCACTGAAACAGAAAGATACCACCTTTTTATGACCGAGCCATAAAGTAATTTAATTTCAGCTATTTTTCTGAATTTAACCGCCTGTATTCCAGTTTCCACTGTTAAAATATACATTTAAGCAGTTACAATGGTGCATGCACATTTCTGTTCTATTCCAGAAGGGTACACTGTGGATACATTTCAAACAGCACTTTGTAAAATATCTCTTCAGCACACATGGCTGTACAAGCCATCTTGTATGACATACAGTTCCAATACATTTGTAACACAAACATCTTATATAAATCATGTCGATATTCACAAATGACATATAATTATTTACAAAATTCCAGATAGCTTTGAGCTTTGCTGGCAGTATCTCCCTTCATCACAGTATATGTATATATATACATATATATATATATATATATATATATATATATATATATATATATATATATATATATATATATATATATATATATATATATATATATATATATATATAAAATTATGCTAAGATCCATCTGGTTTAACTTCTCTGATAGATTCAGTTCTGCCTACTCCTGGATCTTCATGATCTCTGTTTTATCTTCATCATCACTTAGAAGCAGTAGATGTCTTAGAACATGGAAAACTATGTAGATATCATAGTTTTCTAGCTATTTTATTAGTTTTCTTTAAAAGCATGTATATGTAATATTGATATCTCAGACAATAGTTAGACTGGTAGATTTTCAATTTCCTATATTCTGTAGAGTAATGGGAAATATATAGATTACAAGAAAAATAAAAAAAAGTAAATAAATAAAAAAATGAGATAGCAAAATTATATGTGTCAAAAGGGAAAGAATAAAGGTTCATAGTTTGTTAAAATGTATGCAGTCTAATAGACCATTAAGGAACCTATCCCAAATTTCCAATTGCCCAGAGTGCTGTCTAGTTAAATGATTTACTCAGTGTCACAGAGTAGGCAAATGAATGTAGAAGGATTCAAACTATGTATCCATGGCACATGAAAAGCTCATTAACAGGTCAAAACTTTATAGTCCTTTGTTCTAACTGCCAGGAAGGAACACTGAAAAAAAAGTTTCAAGATGAAATTAAGTATTTCCTTTTCCTTTGTACAAGATCAGGTGACAATTCATTTAACAGAAATGTTGAATACATACTCTACTATTTTTAAATGGAAAGGAGTAAAGCAGACTTCTTCTATGGTGAATAAATACTTTGGTTCTTGGATACATTGTCCAAAAAGTTTATATTTAGCACCTTTATTTAGTCATCCAACATACCTAACAAAAGACGTATGGATCCCAGAACGTCTCATGGTTAATGCTATATATTATGGTTAAATAGTTATTTTTTGTCATTAGGCAAATTTTTTTTCAGTGTAAAACTAGAAAAATGAATGTGTGTAATTGACTTGGTATTCAGATGATGACAGAGGAAATGGAAACTGTTGCTAAAAGTGTGATATCAAGGGAAGAAATGAAATGAAGAGAATCCAGAAGAGCAGCAAACCCTTTATCAAGTTCTGCAGATGGTAGACTGATCTGATTGAATGTGAAAGAAATTATGAGAGGTTTGAAAGAGGTAAAATTTGGCTTATTGCACATTTTATGACTATTCAAAGGATATATTAAAAGAGTACAACTAACTGGGGTTGCTGACATTGAGTCTTGGCATGCTTAACAGAAGGATGAGAGCAGGTGGGCAAGTTTAAAACATGGACTTATAACCAGTGGCAATGTAGGATGAGGCTAGCATATAGAACTTGCGATCAGCTGGGGTACTAGAAGTAATAGGAGCATACGATTTGCTGGGGTTTGTGACAAATAAAATGGCACGGTAAATGGATTTAACAAACTTGTTATTGTAAATTGAAAAAAACATGCTGATTGCCACCTGCATAGCAGAAGACATATGGCAAACATGGAGGGTGCAATTTGTGCTGACATATGATCAGGTGTTATGGCAACTGTGGTAGCCAGGGAGAAAGTTTATTGTTGCACATCAGGTAATGCATGTGAATCATGATTACTCAGATGTAAACTGAAATAAAGGTTCACTTTTCAAGCAATGTTGAAAGTAATTTCTTTGGGTGGAGCATTAGCCTTTAACACTGAGGAAGCAAAGGCAAAGGTAAAGAAATTGACAGTGTATTTATTAGTCTTGTGAAATAATGGAGCTTCTTTACAAATGGATTGTAAACCTAGTTGACTTCGCTAGTTCAGTGGAAGTTGATGAAAATGGGAGGAGCATTAGTAGTCACAGAAAAGAGAGACTGCTTTCTAAGCACAGCAAGGGAAAGATGGTTTAAGAGGTTTCATGTATATTTGAACTGTTATGAATAAAATATGCTTAAAGCTTCATAAATAAAGTATGTTGCAGAGACACTAGAGGTAAGATGTAATCTAAAGCTATTCCTGTGGAAGCAAGAAGTGGGATGACTATTAGAACTACTACAACTGATACATGAAGCCGTTAATAGGGGCCTTCATTCATTTGATTTTTCATTTTTAAGTGTTTGGAATAAGTGATACAAGTATTATCTGATACCTGATAATAATTATACTAACCTAAAAAACTGAAAAACTGAAATTGTTGGGTAAATATCTCTTATGAATGAAGAAAGTTTTGGTGATATTGAAAATGGTAGAAATTAATATTGATTTCTCATATGTGGAGCTAAAATGCTGGACTGGCAAATCTGGTTTCATGAAGATAACCTGGGAGATTATAATAGTGGACAAAATGAGATCCCATATGCTTTACATTGTGTTTTCTTATTTTAACAGTGCATATCCCATGTTACAAATGAGTTAGTTAGCTAAAGTACTTTCGTATGATCAGGGAAGTGTTGTGTAATTGTTGTACCCTAAGCCTGAAAGATCTGACTTCTGATAATCACTTAAATTGTTTTAATTGGTGAAAAATCTATCTTAATTTGCATGCTCTGCTCCTATGCTGTGCTGGATCCAAAGTCTTCTTAAGACACACAATCAGTTTACTGCTGAATCAGAGACACAGAGCTTTGCATAACTCCATCTGTAGTCTGTTTAAAGCAACAAGCCTTTCAAATTGCACACTGATAAAGAAATATATTTTGCAGCTATAAGCACAGTTACAGATAACTTATTTTATAACAAACGACACATACTCTTTCTGTCAGATTGTAACATATATTTATAAAGTTTTCCTTCATTACAGATATGAATGATGACTTCTACAAAATACCTCTCTCTGTCCCTTTCTCACATAACTGAATTACTACAATTGTTATATAAAGTGCTATTATTTCCTCTTGGTATGTTTTTTGGCCTTCTGTGGGAAGTCACATAATGTCTGTTTTTAGACTTTTCTATTGTCCTGTCTGCAGTTCTGCTGATGTGAAAATGCACAAATGCACACAATCAGAATAACAGAAGTATGAAAGGAAATGTCTGTTCTGTTCCTACTGGAAAAATATCACATATTGCTGAATTTATAAAAAAGGATGTCTGTTAATAGATATTTGTTCTGCAAACATGAGAAAATCATGTAATCCTTGCTTTCCAGTATTGCTTTGTTAGGCTTTTTTCTTTTTTATGCTGTGAAGAGAAGCCTGTCTGTTATACATTCAGTATGAATGCTCATTTTACATTGCTAAACTCTATACATATATTCAAGCAAACTTTTTACTCTATGCTTTATCTTTCCACATATTTATATTCATAATATCTAACAAATGGGAGTATTTTAAACTGAATTTTCAATACTGCAATGCTAAGTATTTAAAAGTTATTATTATAATGTTAGGGTAATATGGAGGAATTAGCAATGCTATTTAATCCTGGAACCACATGTATTCATTCATTAATTCATTCATTCATTCATTCATTCACTCATTCATTCATTCATTCACTCATTCATTCATTCATTCATTCATTCATTCATTCATTCATTCAGTTTGATTACTGGATAGAGCACTGATCCAAATGGGCATATTACATTTTAAAGTATAAGAAAACAGAAATAAATATAATTGATTGTGGCATTAATGATGTAATTAGTAATACTGTTGAGGATGCTGATCAACTGTTCTAGTGATATACCATAGTTTAACAAATATTAAATAATGGCTTTATTTATTATAGGTTTATAGGTTCATAGGTATGTACTAGGCTAATGGTCTTGGAGCCTTTACAAGCCTAACCTAAAAAAATTGCCCAGGCACTGTGCCACACTATGTTAGTTCACAGTGCCCATATCCAATAGGGCAATTGGAATGATCCATGGAGTGAACTTTCTATTACCCATCCACTCATCAAGATTTCTCTTGAAGAGGGCCAGCGAGGTACTCTGCTTGACATTAATGGGAAGCCTTTTCCATAGTATGGGCAGTCTTTGGGAGATGAACCTGTCCCTCCAGCATGTTCTGTTAATTGTGGTAATGAGGTTGTGATCTCTAGAGTGTGTGGCACGGGGGGATTGGGATTTCTTTACGTGTAGCATTCCAAGTAGGGCTGAGTCAAACATGGCTTTGTATGTCAAGCAGATATCACCTCTAAGTAGACGATAGGAGACTGATAACAGCTAAAGTTTCTTGAGTCTGTCCATGTAGGACATGTGTCTAAGGCCTAGGATCCTTTTTGTGAGGTACTTTTGTGGCCTCTCCAGCTGTTGTAGGTGTCTGCTCAGGTACATGCCAAATGGGGAGTTATATTTGATGACTTGTTTAATGAGGGATGAGTAGAGAGGGATGATGACCTCTTTCTTCCTGGATGAGAAACCTTTGGTTATAAGATGTGCCACGTAGAAGGACTTTCTGACCAGAGTAGCAATGTGGAGGTTGAAGGTGAGATGGCTATCGACCTGGGTCCCCAGATCTCTTATGGCCCCTTCAGTGTTCAGTGGGGTCCTATCAATGTAATAATTTGTGGGAACTGAGTTTTTTCCAAAGGGGATGATAATGCATTTTATGGCATTAAGCTTCAGGCCTGGGTTCCGACACCAGTCATTGGTCTCAGAGAAGCCCTTTTGTAGGATGTCTGCATCACTTGGGGAGTTGATAATGACTCCTAGCTTGCAATCATCAGCAAACGTAGTCAGCCAAAGTCTTTGTATTGGCCTGGACTTCTGAGAAGTAGTTGCCAAACAAGAGAGGGCCCAGGACCAAGCCCTGTGGGACTCCACTCATGACTGGTCAATAGTCTGACTTGGAATCCACAACTTTCACTATATGGGTCCTGTCTGTGAGCCAATTCGCAATCCACCTAGTGATGTAAAGACTGATGCCTAGTTTGTTTAGTTTATCAATGATACCTGAGTAGGGAATGGGTAATTGTATTAAATGAAGCTTAATAATATGTTTTTGGAAGAAATTCATGAGAATTTAAATTTAAACATCATTATAATCTATGTACAATTACTGAAAACATTTTCTTAAATTACTGTATATGAAAGAATTCTAGGTCTGGTGCTGCGGTAGCATTGTCACTTCACAGTAAGACACTGTCTAGTTCGATTCACAGCTAGAGCGTCTTCTACGTGGAGACATGCTTGAATGGGCGTACCTTCATTGAAGGTTGTGCATTAGGGCTGGTAACTCGACACGTAAAAATCAACTACCAATCATTAGCAGACCGGAGTTCCGCTGTGGCGACCCCTAACTGGGAAAAGCCGAAAGACACAAACAAAACTGTATATGAAAGAATTCCACTATTGGATAAATACTAAATGGATGAAAGTTAGTACTATAATGTAATCCAAAGACATGAAGAACACTATGAAAACACCCAAAGAAAGCAGGAACCAAACTAAATTCACAAAACTTATTTATTTAGCGCTTTTGTTTGCAAATAACACTGGGCTTCATCAGAATAAAACCCTATTTTTATTCTGATGAAGTCCAGTGTTATTTGCAGACGAAAGCACTAAATAAACAAGCTTTGTGCATTTAGCTTGGTTTCTGCTTTCTTTGGGTTTTTTAGTACTATAATGTATTGATACATGCTGGGAAATTACAGATTGTACTGATGTAATGGGGGCATGTGTTCATCACTTAGGGGATGACCGATGATCCCCATGCCATAGAATATCTACAAAAATTCTTCTGATGATATTGATCCATGATAATATGTGTGGAACTAGTGCACTTTTGTAATGAAAATATAATCAATGGAAAAAAAATTGTAGCATTCATAGCACATAATGAAAAAATGTTTGGAGGGAAATACTTAGCTTTTATTTATATTAATTTGTTTACCACTATAATGCACTAATTCTAAAGAACTGGTTTCAGTGGATTGCTTAGTAGTAACAATCAAATTGCTTTTGAGCTGCCTTATAAAAGGGGTGTTTAGACTTGGTCTGAAGCTGAGATAAGAATCCAACTGCTTTTAATGTAGGAAAGAGTTCATAAGTTCATAAAAAGGTATAATCACTAAAATAGAACTTATTGTGGTATTTTTGCAGTGCAAGAATATTGCTTGAAAAGGATTTGAGGTTATAGTTTTGTGGTCTGTGAGAACCTTCTTCTGAGGAAAGAAAAGCAGTGCAATTTCAAAAATGTAAATAGATAGAATTAAAGGAGAAGGTCTGCTCTTTGGTGCATTGGAAAACAATATTTTTCTAGGAGTGAGCACTGATTCTCTATATGTGGAGCTAAAATGCTGGACCAACAAATATTGTTGTTATTGGTTTAGAGAAAAGAAAGATTTTTCTTTGAGATAGTTGCAACTCTTGGTAGTAGGTACTCTGGTTGAGATTCTCATACCTCTTTGCTCATCTACTAATAGTTGCTGATACACCTACAGGAGAGAAGAAGCAGAGTAATTTTCTACTCAAGAACAGGAGTTTATGGCTTTTGGATTTCATATATTGTGAACCACAAAGAACATGTCAATGAAAGTACTGTGGTAATATGCTAGCGATATAAATAACGCCTGATCCAAGTTATAAAGATAAAGACCTGACAATAACCTATATGGCCTGACCTTGAGTAGCTACTTGGGTGGTGGAGGAGCCTTGTAATGGAGCCTGAGAGTGAGTGGTTGCTGCCACATTGCCGATCCTGGAGGCTGCAGGTGAGTCAGATCTGCTGTTCTACCACCAAGAAGAAGTTTGTAAGCAATGAAAGATACAAAACTGGGGGATATGACCTTGGCATCACCAAGTTGGTGACAGTAGCCCTCATTCCACATGTGTGGAAGCATATATATATATATATATATATATATATATATATATATATATATATATATATAGATATATATATATATATAT
The DNA here is from genome assembly GCF_019279795.1 of Protopterus annectens. Lineage (NCBI taxonomy): Eukaryota > Metazoa > Chordata > Ceratodontiformes > Protopteridae > Protopterus > Protopterus annectens. The sequence goes on from NC_056728.1 coordinate 479,718,170, forward strand.
ATATATATATATATATATATGTATATATATAGATATATATATATATGTATATATATATATATATAACCCTGTGGAACATAACAAAGATGCTAAATGGATAGAAAAAGTAAAAGAAAAACTAAGAAGTTTAAAGGTACAGGTTATGAAATGGGATGAAGTAACAGTTAGAGAGATTAAAACAAAGTTAAGAAAAGCCTCTAATTGGAAAACCCCAGGCCCAGATGCAATATCTTACTTCTGGTTAAAAATGTTAACATCTTTGCATGAAGATTTAGCCATGAGAAAGAATTATTTATATGCGCACCCAGAACAGACACCAACCTGGCTAACAACAGGAAAAATAATGCTCCTGCTTAACAGTGAACCTGCAAGCTACCCTAAGTATTATAGACCAATAACTTGTCTTCTGGCGATGTATAAACTATACACAGGAAATGATGCCAACAGAGTTTATAGTCATTAAGAAGAAAACTCAATTAAGGCATTAGAAAAAAAGGACAATAAAAGAAAGTCATATGGAACAAAGGATCATTTGTTGTTAAATAACGTCATAGTGGAGAACTGTAAAAAGGGGAAGAATCTAAGTATGGCATGGATTGACTACAAAAAAACATTTGACAGTATCCCTCATTCATAGATAAAAGAGTGCTTAAAAATGTTTAAGATACACCCACACTGATTGACTACAATTAAGCCATAATAATGGACAAATTGTTATCCTAAGGATAAAAATTCAAAGGGGGTTTTCCAGGGTGACTCTCTGTCACCATTACTATTATGCCTTCCCCTTAATCCATTAAGCTGTTTACTTAACAGCTAAGGCCATGGCTATAATCTGGCTCCTAGAAAACAACAAAGTGTAAAAACTTCTCACCTTCTCTTTGTTGATGATTAAAACTATATAGCTCATCAGATCAGGAAATTAAAGTACAACTGCAAGTTGTCAAAACTTTTTCAGATGATATAAGAATGTTATTTGGTCTTGATAAATGTGCAAAAGCAACCGTTAAAGCAGGAAAACTGCAACACCAGGAAAACATCAGTTTGGGACAAGAATGTGATACAAAAAGAACTTGAGCAGGAAGGAGTATATAAATATTTGGGAACTGATGAAGGATCAACAATAAAATATGAACACATGTGAATAAAACTTAGTAAGGAATACTTCAGAAGACTTAAATTAATCCTGAAAACAGCACTGACATCTAGGAACAAAATCCAAGCTATAAACCAATTTGCTCTTCCTGTCCTAACTTACAGTTTTGGAGTGATTGACTGGCCCCAAAACGTGTTGGATAGATTAGATAGGAAAACAAGAAGGATGCTTCATGCATACCAAGATTATATATTCCCTGTTCCGAAGGAGAGATGGGCCTCCTTGAAAATGATTATATGTACAGATCTGCAAATGTGGGATTCCACACATATCTGCTCACCTCACAAGACCCAAACGTAGTGAAAGTTTTGAAACATGAGGAGAATAAATTTAATATGAGGTCTCTGCTTAACCTAGCAGAAGCATATTGGCGTCAAGCAGGAATGGAAATCAAACCAGAAGTAGATAAAAATAAGGCAGCAACTGAATATGCCATAAAACAAAAGAAAGAATATAAGGTGAATGATCAGATGAGAAGGCAAGAAATGTGGAAAAAGTATAAATACAGTTGCAAGTATAGAAAACTTCTGGAAGAACCTCATGTTGATCAGGAATGAGCACAGGAATGGTTAAGGAGAGGCAAGTTGAAACCAACAGATGAAAAGTTAATATTGGCAGCCCAAGACAGTGGGCTGCACACATGTTGGTTTCTAAAGTCCATTGAAAATGTGGGAGAAACAGACACATGTAGGTTTTGTAAAACTGAATTGGAAACAGTTGCACACCTCATTGCTGGTTGCGACATACTAATGGCAGAAGGACTGTTTACTGAAAAGCATAATAATGTGGCAAGACTGTTGCACTGGGGATTATGCAAATATTATGGTAGTGAAGTGGCCGAAAAACACTGGAAACATGAGCCACAAAGGCAGCATAGAAAATGAAGAAGTCTACATCACGGGATCATCCATTACCAACAGTTTAAAAGATAGATGCTAGAAAACAGGATATAGTGGTCCAAGAAAAGAAGACAAGAGTAGCATTGATCACTGAAATTGCCACACCCAGTGACTACAGTGTCTTGCATACAGAGAGGCACAAGGCCATAAAATATCAGGATCTGCAGGCAGAAACAAGAGTAATGTGGAAGAAAGGTGCCCCGACAGTTCCAGTAGTAGTAGGAGCAACAGGTCTTATAAAAAATAATTTACAATCGTATTTGGATATTGTTACCAATCCATGTAACCCCATACGAATTGAAGAAGGAGCCATTGCTGGGCAAATTCTGGATGCTGCGAAGAGCACTACTGGCTGAACATCAAAGATTGAAACAATACTAATTTTAATCGTACTTTGACTTAGGAATGAGGTCCATTCCCATCATGGTATTAGAAACCCAAAAGACTTGGAGAAATTAAAAAAAAAATATATATATATATATATATATATATATATATATATATATATATATATATATATGGATCTACTTTTCTTTGTTGAAATTTCATTATTTTGAAAAAGAAAAGTAGAGGACCACTTATGCGAAAGTGCAATTAAATATGTGTGTAGAAAAGAAAACAACAGCACCCAAACATGGCTAAAATCAATAAAATCGATGTCCACCACCAAAACAAAAATACATCAACACTGCTCCGACACAATAAAGGCTGTCCAATTACCAAAATCACGAATTGTCTGTATTATTCCAAATACGACCACGAAATAGTGAAAATAAAATAAATATTTATTTTTACACTTGAATAAAAGTCAAATAACGAACACAATTAATAATTAAAGTAATGGACTTAGCGCTTTCATCTCAATACTGAGACTTCAGAATCCAGTTACCATATAAATTACCATCCTTTTATAACCAGTAATTGTCACTCATTGGTCTACAAGAATTAACATAATTGATTGTATAATTGATTTACACACTATACTTTCTTGGTGAGGCTGACTAAATGCTCAGATTACAAAAAAACTACAAAAAACTGTACATACTGAACCATATTACCGATTCAAATACTTAAATATCACTATGAAATGTTTTGTCATGTAATTAAACTGACTAAAAAAATAATAAAATAATATTAGTATTTGGAATAATACAGACAGTTCGTGATTTTGGTAATTGGACAGCCTTTATTGTGTCGGAGCAGCGTTGATGTAAAATCAATAAAAGTCGTAGCAGTTTTATTGAAGAGGTAAGCACTTTCACACATTCACTGTGCTTCAGCAGACCAAATGTAACAAAACAACTCAACAGTTAAATAAAGAGCATCATCAATTAACCATTCAAAACATCCAATAGAAAAGAAGCACTGAGACATACATTAAAACAACAGGATGTCATTTAAAGAGCCCCCCTAGCTTTTAGGATAAGTTTAATGGAAGTTCTGCCACTGATGCCTGGAAACTTATCCACCTGCATAGTAATGATCCAAGAAAGTTCACGGCTTTCCATGGAGTTCCTAAAGTCACACCCATGCTTGTCTTGAGTCAAAGTTTCAACAATCCTAAAACCAAAAATATGGTCACTGCCATATTCCATATAAAGTTTGGCCAAAGCATTACACTTATCAAAATTATGTACACAATACAAGTGCTCCCTCATTCTCTCCATAAGAGATCTATTTGTCTTGCCTATATATAAGCAAGTGCATACCCTGCATTTGGCCAAATAAATGAGATTTCTACTGCGGCAGGCAGCATTCACTTTAAAACAATACTCATGCTGTGTGGTCAGGTGAATAAAAGTCACTAATGGATCAATATGTGAGCAAAAATTACATCTCGAACAAAGTCTTATGCCAAAAGCTGATATAGGCTTCACACTTCCTGCTGGTATATACTTCTTATAACACAGTTGCCTCTTTAATGACTTCTTATTTTTAAAAGTGAACCTCGGATGTTCACTTACAACATTCCGGATCTGGTCATCAAGCTGTAAAATGGACCAATTATTTTTCACAACCTCTATGATACTATTGACGTCATTAGAGTAAAACAAAGACATAGAAAGTGCTTCGTTTCTAGAGGCCATGGAAACATGCTCTGAGTGTAAAAATAATTAACCCCACCATAGACATTAAGCATCCTTAAAAACTAAAAATCTGAACTGGTCCGACCACTTTGAAACTAGCACTGCCAGTAAATTGGTGATCTGAGTATATCTAATACATAAACTGATTAAAACACTAAAACTATATCCATAATGTACAATTCTATAACAAAATATAAGGACTCTAACTGCAATACAAAATGTGAACCTCAGCACCCACTAAAACAACAAAAATATACTAAATTTATCTCAGAAATCATTTACAAAACCACCCACAGGGCACCCAGTATAGCTAGTTAATTTATAGAGCTGTTACTCAGAAATCCAGACAATTAATGTAGTACCCTAATGTCAATGGTAAGCCCACCTGAAATACAAAATAACCTGGATAAATTAAATGTATAGGGTCCAGGTTATAATAAATTAAATATCTGTGTGCTCAGAGGATAATACAGGGGTACAAGACTAGGAAAAAAACAAACAAAAAACAAATAATTAAAGAAGTGATAACACAAGGGAGAGAATATTATAGCATGGAAATAACTGCAAATGGACATACTTATCATCAGTTTTGAGATATTGTGTTTTTTATGCTATTTTTCTTCCATTATCATTTCTTTGTATCCTCAGAAAATCTTCTCATTCTCATCTAACCACTTTTCACTTTTCTCTTACAGACCTCTCATATTTACATACCTACCTACCTTTGCAATTGATTCTGTTATTCTATTCTACTGTTTTCCTATGCCTTTCTATCTGAAGAGGTCTTCTAGTGCGTGTGTGTGTGTGTGTGTGTGTGTGTGTGTGTGTGTGTGTGTGTGTGTGTGTGCGCATGTATGTATATTTGTATATATTTAAGACATATAGATATGGCTATATAGGCAGTAAATCCTCTGTACAAATAGTACTGCAAATGCCTTGCAATCCTTGGGCATGCAATATTATATGCAACATGCATACTTCAAGTACCTTATTGCACTTACAAACTGGACATCTACATTTTTGTAGATTGAATTTTGCATTTAGTAGTTTATGCATGATAAGTATATGTTTTGTAATATATGAATGTAAATAGTTCATTGGCCAATTTTAACTAATTCTCAGAAAAAAATCTCAATTTCAACAATTGGCTAAGTTGCTGGTGTCATTCAAAGGGGATCCAGTGTCTGACCACCTGGGATGACATGCTTGACAAGCCATGCTGCTTCGCTAGAGACGGCTTGCACCTGTCACCCTTAGGCTTTCGAATACTGGACAAGGTTCATGCCACCCCCATAGTGCCTTTTTTAGGCAAGGCTCAAAAGACAAACCTACCGCCGTAAATAGCACAAGTAACAAAAAACTGAGGGTAGTGCTACTCAATGCCAGAAGTCTGAACCTCAAAATGCACACACTTGAGGCACTCCTTAGTATGGAGAAAATCGATATATGTGCAGTAACAGAAACCTGGTTTAAGGCTCCAGAGAGCACCCCAGCACTACCAGGCTACAACTCATACCATACATTTTGGCCACAGAACCCAAACCGAAATACAAAAGGTGGGGGCGTATCCATATTCATCAACGATACCCACACCTCCAGGTTGGTGGCACAGCACGATGCTTCAGAGATCATCCACGTGCAACTAACAATGGGCAAAACTGCAATTCAAATTGTAGCTTGCTACAGATCACCCACCATGTCCCAGGACCCCCATTCTGCATTCTTGGAAACACTGGAAAACATAAAGGTCCTACCAAACACCCTAATATTGGGTGATTTCAATTATCCAAACATTAACTGGGAGAACTAGTCAAGTACTAACTCCCTTGCCCAACATTTCCTAGAATTTATAAACTCAAACGCCCTGGTTCAACTGGTCAACACTCCCACCAGAGGTGACAACATATTGGACCTGGTCATCACCAACATGGGCGACCGGTGTTCCACACCGGAGGTTAACCCCTTGAGGTAAGATCTGACCATAAACAAATCACTTTGGATATCCACATTCCTACCGCACCCTCGGACAAGAAAACCACCGTGAAAAACTTTTGAAAAGCAACCTTCACATTACTTAAGACTGAGGTGGAAAGTTTCAAAGTCCCCATGCTGAAGGATAACACTGTCCAAGCTGCAAAATTCTTTACTAATGCATTCTATGGGCACCTACAAGAATGCATGGATCATGCCATCCCAAGCAAAACCAAGACTCACTCCTCCAAGAAAAGGAAACCAGTCTGGTGGACTCCTGCCATAAACAAGCTAAATAATAGAAGGAGGAAACTAGTACAGAAAAGAGTAAAATCCCAAGAAGGGAAGACATCCCTGATCAGTATCAGCATGGATCTACGATCCCTCATAAAATCATCCAAGGCAAGCTTTGAAAGAAAAATTGCCAAGGACTCCAAAGATAACCACAAGGAATTCTTTAGTTATGTCAAGAATCTAAGTGGCAATGCTCAGATCTGCTCGGAGTTAGTACAAAATGGCACAAAATACACTGAACCGACCGATATCGCCAACATCCTGGCAGACAGGTTCAGGAGCTGCACAGTGGGTAAACAAGTAGAAATCTGCTCAAAGGCAGGGACTAAATACCCGAAGCTAAAAACTTGAAAAAAAATCAAAAGGATTCAAAAGGACCAATTAGGATTCTTAGTCCAAGCCCTAGACTGACCTCACTTTACCAGACAGGGTCCAATCAACACAATCCTCTCACTAAAGTACAGATAGGCCCTTTCAATCCATTATGGCGTGTAAAACATGCTCAGAACAAACAGCCACTACAAACAACCCCAGATGCAGCAAACCTGTATCTGGACTATGCTACAGCTACTATCTACCCTAGTTTCAGCGGGAAACACTAAATAATGTTTAACACAGCAGAAAAATAGCAGTGAGACACAAAAAAAAATCTAAATCAGTAGAAAATCAGCAAGGATGCTCTAAAGAATGTTTTAAACAGCTAACAGATCAATTATTTAAACACTGCTTGGTGGGAAAACCAGAACAAGCAGAACATATAACTTTAAAACAGTGAAAAATACCAGTAAATACTTAACAGTGAAAATAGCAAAAAAAACTTTGTTAATGGTGAAAACAGCAATAAAATCTGATTTAACAGGCACTGTAATACAAACAATTGCAGTACAATAGCGTAGTTTAGTACACAGTATATAAATACAGTGTGAAAGTAGGCGACAGGCAATAAAAATTGCAGTAAATAGTATAAATAAGCAAAAAGCTTTTTTTTGCTTATCATTGGAAATGAATGGCTACAAACATGTCTGTGGTGCAAGTTATTTTATGTTAACAGGGGACATGCCAGTATAACTAAATGAATATGAAATAGACTGTGTAACATCTGATAATGATAACTCAAGGGGTTATGCTACCTTTCAAAGTATTTTATACCATTTCCAATGATAAGGAACACGTATCCAGCTTAGGGGTAGATGTGACTGAGAATGGTTTGACAGGAAGATGGTCAAAAGATGTTGTTTGTGATAACAAAAGACTTTGAGATGAAATAGAATGTGTTGGTGATATGGAAGAGGTTGTGGAATATGAAAGAAATAAACATGAGGGCTTTGGGTGGGCATTTAAAGAATGTGGTTATTTTAAAAAAATACTAAGCAGAGTCAAAATAATTTTGATATACAGCCTCCAACTAATCAGAATCAGATTACACTGGGTGTGAAGGAAGCTTCCAAAACTAAAACAAGTTTTAGTTATTGGTGATTTCATGTTATGAGGGTTAAGAGATATTTTGCCAGTGATTTAAGGAACTAAAGTTACAGTTACTTGCCAAAGAGGATGCAAAATGTCAAATATTAAAAAAGTGTTGGCTGTTTTGGGATGTACAGGTAAAATGTATGACACAGTGCTAATTATGGCTGGTAATGATGTAGGAAGAACAGATGAAGACAGTTTTGAGAGAGAGAGAAATATTAGGGGACAAAATCTCTTTTAGCACAAAGGTAAACTATAAGTTAGTCTTTTGGAAGCTACTGCATACTTCAAGATTGTCAAATAGCTGCCCTGCAATAAGACAGACAAATAAACTAACATTATAAAGAAGGTGGCTCTTGTAAATATTATTAAGGTGCTTACTATGTGGAATGATTTTGTGGGGAAGGAGAAATGCTTTGGTATTGACATTTCATTTATGAAATCAAGGTAAGATAATGGGTATTATAATTTCTTAGCTCATTACACCTTTTTTTTTTTTTAGGTTGGATAGATTGCCTAAGAAGAAAAATCAGCTGAGTCGTGCCAACAAATTAGGTTTCTTTTAATGTAAGAAGCTGAAATAATAAACTTGATAATCTGGAAGTGAGGTTGTTTAATGCAAAAAAATGGTTTGTTGTATGTTTGTTGATATGATTTATTGTTAACTGAAATGTGATTAATTAATAAAAAAATCCCTGTTTCATTAAAGTGTTTGTGGATCATCATTATCAGAGAACTGTTAAATAAGGGGTGGGGTTTCTATTTATGTAGTTAAACAATATATATCTAAAATACCATAATATGAAAGAAAAGGAGAATGGTTATCTGTTAGAAAATATGTAGGCCGGGATCATCTGGATGTGGCTCTGCTTTATCACCCACCAACAATGTTATTCTCATCTGATGTTCAGTTTAATAAAGATATCCATCAATGCTTTCAACTGCGGTGGTGGTGCTGCGGTAGAGTTGTCGCCTCACAGTTAGACGTTGCCTGTTCGATTCTCAGCTAGAGCGTCTTCTGTGTGGCGACATCCGTGAACGGGCGTTCCTTCATTGAAGGTTGTGCATTAGGCCCAGCCAGCCAGCATGTAAAACTCTACTGCCAATCATTAGCGGACCAGAGTTCCTCTGTGGTAACCCCTAACTGGGAAAAGCCGAAAGACAAACAATCCATCAATGTTTTCAAGCTGGTGCTGTTATTATTGTCAGTAATGTAAAGGCCCCCTGGCATAGGCTGGATTAATCTCAATAACAGCAAAAGGTTAATAAACAAGGAGGACTTCCAAGATGTCTGCGCACTGCTCAACAGCTTGACTTCAAGTCTCCTACTGTGAAAACAGAAATTGAGAAACTGCAGCCAGAGATACTGTCAATTTGAATAAAATTCAGTTGCTGGCTAGTAAATACACTGACTGGATACCTGCAATAAAGAAACTAAGAGAACTTGAAAGAAAGTCAGCCAGAAAAGGTGAAGAGAAAACACTGACTTGAAAGAAACTTGCAGCTTGGCAGCAAAGAGCAGTTCAAGCTCCAGCTTTGGTGCAAGACATGGCTTCCAGAAATCTGGAGATAAAAATAAGTCAACTATGCTCAGAGTTGATTAAAGTAAATGAAACACTGAAGGAGGATATTGATTCAAATAACAAAAGACTGGGAAAAAATGGAAGAAGCTTGAGTTGACAGAACTGCAAAAATCAGAGGTCGAAATGAAGAAAACATTTGCTGAGTACGAGACTGCTCAAGAAGAGATATTTCAAAAAAGTGCTAATATTAGAGGACAGAGCATGCAGGGAAAATTTAAGATTTACTGCTGTACCAGAGAAACTAGAAGGAACAGACTGTATTAATTCTATGAAGGCACAAATATGCAACTGGACTGGTATTTCACAACAGGAACTGTTAAGTGAAAGGCCACACCATGTATATGCTCCAAATATAGCTAAGAGAAAGCAGCCAAGACCTTTATTAGTAAAAATGTAAACCTACCAGCACAAGGAGTTGGTCCTGACAAAACTGTGGCAAAAGGCAAAGTATTAAAAGTTGGAGACAGTAGAGTGTTTGGAAAATGATTATGCACTGAAAACCAGGCAGAAGAGAAACACATTTTCTCCAGTAATCAGGGAATGTCAAGGCAGGTATGAGATTCAAGCTGCTGTATCCAGCTATTTTCAGAATATTTTTTTTTTATAATTTTTTATGCAGAATATGAAACTGTCCAAAAAATAAATAAATAAATAAAAAAAAATAAAAAATAATAAAAAAATGAGTCATCAAGCAGAAGGTGACACCGCTTCTTATTTTCCTGATAATAAAGCATCCAATGAAACGTTTTCCACTGTTCTTAAAGAAATTGCTTGAGAGACAGAGAAAAGTACAGGAGTTGACCAGAAGAATTAGAGCACCATGGACTTCAACTGGATTCTGGAGTTGGGAGATGGAGATGATTAGGAAGAAGACCAGCAACACAGAAATTAGTGAATAAATGTGAGACTGCAATGCATCAGTCACATTTGTGAAATACGTCTGTTTAAGAATAAGTGAAAAGAGTGCATTTTTGCTGATTTTGCCAAACTCACCTGGAACTGAAAGGCATTTGCCTCACTTTATTCATTAATGTTTGGAAGGACTCTGACAGGTGGGGAGGAGGAAGGAAAAAGGTGACTAAGTAAAACAATTTTTCTTAACAGTATTTCTATGAAATGTTTCACAATATAAACTGAATATTTTACAGCAAAGTATTTTTAGTTGTTCTTGTATGTGAAAGTTATTAAAGTAAACAGATGCCTTTTTCCTTTCCCTTACCTTCCCTTACTCTCTTTCTTTCTCTTATTCTCTTTCTTTCTCTCTCTCTCTCACTCTTTCTCATGCTCTCTTGCTCTCTATCTTTCTCTCTTTCTCTTTCTCTCTCTTTCTCTTTCTCTCTCTCGTTCTTTCTCTCTCTCTCTCTCTCTCTCTTTCTTTCTTCTTTTTTAGTATTAAAATGCAGGTATTACAGTGCAAAAAAAGAAGAAAGGTTAGACAAATGCATGTTTAAGTTAATAAGCTGTAATCTTGATTTGTTGAGGTCAGTATAAAAGTATCCAAACCATAACATATGTAGAACTGGTATGTTTTCTCTTCCTTCTGCATATTTTAAGTGGAAACAAATAAATATGAGAGCACCAAATATAATGAAAAGTTTTCCTTTAACAATAAATGTTTCAGCTCATCTTTCAGGCTGCAACAGAGGATTTTATTTATTTTTTCTCTTACTAGTGGCAAGCTGATAATAGTGCAATATGTCAAAACACTGGTTTCTTCATGGCTAAAATTAATGATTTCTGAAAGTATGCAAGTAGTTTTCACATCTGGGGAGGGGGAATAAAGATAAAAAAAGAACAGACACCAATTAGTGTTAGTAAAAGCACAGGCAATAACATACATCTTAGCATGCATAACCTCGATTTCAGGTTAACTAGGGCCTGTACTAGCAGCTGTCCATTTGGCACAAATGTTCCTGTTAGGAAGGTTAAACTTCATTATTTGAAGATGTACACAGTTATGTGTATTTGTATTAAGTTAATAGGTTATGGGGTGTTCTGGTGGTGTGTTTGGTTTGTTGTTTAAGGATTTTTATTAAAACAAATAGTCTTACAAAATGTAAAATAGGTTCCAGTATTTAAGATAAAAAAAAAACTTTATAAAGATTAACCTGCCAAATATTAATGGGAGCATGTATTACAAAAGGTGGAATTAGACATTTAAAAAAGCTGCAGTAGATGGGAATAATGACTTCTTACCACAATTGGGGACCCTTTCCATATTATCCTGGAGTGTGAATGGCTTCACAGGTATAGACAAAAAGGAAATAATTCTTAATTATATTAAGAAATGCAGAGTGCATATAGCAATGCTACAGGAGACACATTTGGAAAAAACATTTAATTTGCAAAGAAAGGATTTCAGAATGGATATTCTGCAGAATACTAGGGACAAAAGAAAAGAAGAGTACTTAACTTAATTACCAGAGGATCTCCAGTGATCATAGAAGAGGGAAAAAAAGCTAATAATGGCAGATTTGTAGAAGTGATGATCTACTGGCAAGGGATGAGGTTACACTGGCATGTATTTATATTACCCTTAAAGCTTCTAATTTGGAGCTTAAACAATGGGAGAAATAATCATTTTTCAGCAGTTGGGTGTGTAATTTGATTTTCAACAATGCGGATGTATATGCAGGGGGCTTGAAAGGAACATATAACAAAAGAGGGTAGTATTTCAGAAGAAAATTATGAAAATATTTGGTATGGAAGACCTGAATTCAGTAGTAGGAACTTGGCGAGAATGTATGTATTATTCCCCAAGGTACATTAACTGGGCTGATAGAAATTATATTTCACAAGAAAATGTGCATTTAACTGAGAAGTTTGACACACATCCAATAACTATTTCAGATCATGTGCCAATAATTGCTGAGATAAAAATGCAGAGTAATGAAGTAAAGGAGCGACACCAGTGCTTTTCCTCCCACCTGTTAAAAAGAGTGCAATTTAAGGAATGGGGATTGGGAATTCTTTGGAAGTTATAGGGAAGATACAAAGTAATCCAGAAGTTAAAGCCAGTGAGTGGGATAAAATGAATTAAATTTAAAAACTATGGTAGAAATAAAAGAAAATGAGATCTGGTTAAAAAAATAATAAAAAACAAGAGGAGGCACAATTGTAGAGTGCTAAAGAGTGCTGAAGAGAAAATAAGGGGCTACCTAGATAATATGCATGATTTTAGAAATATTGCTGTTAAGCAACTGTTTTTTGATAACTCCAGAGCACAAAACATTTTGGCACAACAACCTAGGCAACAAAAAGTAGAAAGGGTTGCTGGAAAACATAGGGAGCCTATAACCAGAAACATAACCAGAGATTTTGTAGAAGTGTTATAGATAGTTTGGAAATTATATGAACTTTTGTATAAAGCAGAAAAGTGTGGGAATCAAGAAAAAGCACAAATGGAAATATTTATGAAAGACTTAAATATGCCAAGGTTAGAAGGAGATAAAGCACAACAACTAACAGTTAAGACTTTGGAAGTTTGGAAGTTAGGAGGGAAGCAAGTGATAAAAATCTGGAAGGTTTTGTTTAACAGTATTTTAAGATGAGAAGAAATACCAACATCCTGGAAAAAACTATAGTGGCTGTAGTATCTTAAGACCCATCAGATCCAGCTTCATATAGGCTCATATCAATTCTAAACCATGATTACAAACTGTTTATGTATATAATGGCTAAAAGAATGGCAAAGGTGATATAAAAATTTATAGATATGGGCCAATGTGGTTTTATGGAGGGGAGGCAAACATTGACAACATTAATAAAAAAATAATGAGCCAGATGAAAGCAGAATATCAGAAAATACAGTAGGGCTACTGGTATTGGTGGGTCTTGATGCAGAGAAAAACATTTGAGTGAGTAAGCTGGGATTTTATGAGTAGGGCAATGGAAGCATTTGCATTCCCTGATACAATAGTAAGGTTAATTAAAAGGATATAAGTGATCCAAGGAACCTGGCAGGGGTGTCCTCTTTCCCCTTTGTTATTTGTATTATGTTTAGAACCACTGGCAAAGAAAATAAGGGACTCAAAAATTCAAGGATATAATTGGTAAGGTGTTCAAAGTGGGCTTTATTTGCAAATTATGTTATTTTGTACCTGATGAAATCAGAAAAGGACATCTCAGTGTTGTGGAATATTATGATACAGTTCTATTTTTTTCAGGATGTAAAATTAATGAAGATAGAAGAAAGGCTATAGATAAAAACTTTATGCCCACACAGGATTTGTTTGAGCAATACCCATATTTATGGGGACGTGATAAAATGAAATATTTAGCAGTATGGATTAAAAGGGATTCAGTTATGGCAGCTAAGGATATGTGAGAAGAGACTAAACAAAAAACAATACAAAAACTGAGAAACTGGAAGCTCTTGCCTATGGGTATTGATAGTGAGACAGAAGCAGTAAAATGTTTTTAGTCTGTTTTATTTTATACACGTCAGGCATATTTTTATCAAACAATGAAGTAGTGGACAGTAATTAATAAAGAGACAAACGATTTTATTTCGGAGTGGAAGAGGGCAAGAATCAAGATGGAAAAGTTGATCCTCCCAACTGAAAAAGGAGGTTTAGAATTACTTGATTTGAAGGGATTTTTCAGAGCTACACAGTTAAGACTATTATACATAACACAAGCAGAAAGCTACATTTCAAAGTGGTAAGGGATGATGATGAAGGAAGAGGGTAATTCAAGAATTAAGGAAAAATAGGATTTTGGATGCAAATCTCTGAGGAGAATAACAACAGTCATACACAATATTATATTCATAAAGCAGTAGAAAGTATACTAAGAACCAAGCCAACATGGGAACAAAGAAAGGAGATTCTAATGATAGGGATGACTGCAATTATGGTACAGAATAGGCAAAAAGGGACTGGAATTTACTGGAGGAAGCTGGAAATGGAACCAAGGTATTGTGAACAAATAATTAGAGAGGGAAAAGGTAATAGAATTGGTAGAGGCCTCTAAGACATTTGGATCGCAGACTAGTGATTGCTTTCCCTATCAGGGATTGATATCAGAATATAGACAAAGAGAAAGGGATAGGGGTATCCTGGGTCTATAGCCTAAAGATGAAACATCAAAAGAGTGAACACTCTTACACTGACCACAAATAATCGAAGCTGCAAAAACTCGAATGACCACAACAGCGATTTTTTCCCAGGGAAAAAAAATCACTGGGCTAACAAAAAAAAACAAAAAACAAATCTAAACCCAAAATAAATTGGAGGACTTTGACCCCCACACCCCTGATGTGGGGGGCTGTGCCCCCCACACTCCGCTACTTAAATATACCAATTCCAAGATTGCACTACAGTGGAGGAAATGGCAAAGTACCGACAATGGCCCAGTGATTTTTTTCCCTGGGAAAAAATTGCTGTTGTGGCCATTTGAGGTTTTGCAGCTTTGATTATTTGTGGTCGAAATAAGAGCATTCACTCTTTTGACATTTCGTCTTTATAATATAGACCCAGTATCTTAAATGAAAGACCTGCACTAGTTGAGGGTTTTAATTGAATCTAGAACAGAAACTGCTGTTAAAAAGGAATAATTGTAGGGCATATACAATATTGCATGATAACTACAGGAATCAATTAGAAGAGCTCAGAAAAGACAGGAAGAAAAATTAGATAAGCAACTCACAAAGAAACAATGGGAGGAAATATGTATGGCTCCCAAATATGCAACAAGGTCTAGAAGATTTAGGATTTTGGCCTATTTTGCATAGATAGTTTTATATCCCAAGCAGACACCAAAGAAGTTTTCCTCAGGTAGATATCAAATATTGGAGGTGTGATGGGGAAGAAAGGCATAGCTGAGAACACATGTTTTGGGAGTGTAATGAGTTGGCATACTTTAAAAATTTCCTAGAGGTTGTTCTTTTGGGAATACTGGGTGAGCAAATGAATGTAACTAAGGAAATGCTTTTTTGAGCTGGTATACAAGATCTGAATTGCCTAGACACAGTAAGGCCTTATTAAGTTTAATTCTGATGGCTTCCAAAAAAGCAATTACTAGAAAATGGAAATCAAAATCTAAACCAACTATACTTGAAGTAGTGAATATTGTAACAGAGATAAACGGACAAGAAGTGGGATCCTTAGAAAGGGGTAGGAGTAAGTTACATAGAAAAAACAGAAAGTGTGGGAACAATACACGCAGGAAAATGATGTGGAGGAGTAGTGAGATTTAAGAGAAGGCAGGAAATGAATGATGTATGTAATACTGCTTAGATTATACATCACATATATTGTTATATATTCCATAATGTTTTTAAAAGTGAACTTAATATACTTTGATTACATTTATATAAATATAGGTTTGCCTATGTCACAAGTGATAATTCAATAAAGATGTTTCCAAAAGGATGTCATGAAAAAAGGTTAATAAATAAGATTATAGAAGACAGTTTTATATCTCAGTACAATCAATTAGTCCACAAGGCCACTAGGTTGAATGATGTCTAGGATAGATAAAATATTTGGGGTAAAAAGGTACTCTTTAGAACAAAGTGTGGAAGGTCTGATCATGATGAAATTTCGTACAGGATTTATTACATTGCTGATTATAATGCTGAATGAATTGAGGCAACAGAGGTGGAGAGATATAATGTTCAGCATCATTCTGAAAAAAAATGATTGTCTTTGTAAGG
Organism: Protopterus annectens; assembly: GCF_019279795.1. Classification (NCBI taxonomy): domain Eukaryota; kingdom Metazoa; phylum Chordata; order Ceratodontiformes; family Protopteridae; genus Protopterus; species Protopterus annectens. The sequence goes on from NC_056728.1 coordinate 479,734,285, forward strand.
CTTTAGTAATTATTTAACTAAAAATATATTTCCGACAATTCTTTTAAATACAAGAAATGTAACTTGTCTAGGAGTGGTGGACAGAAAGGACCCAGAGAGCTGAAAGGTCTATATGAAATTGTTGAAGGCACTATAACAATTTTCCAAGTATAAAGGATGGAAAAAAATTCAGGATGAGAATACAGAAGGCTGATAAGGAAATCTAGAAAGCATTATGAAATGAGGATAACAAAAAATTCAATAAATAATAATAAAGCTTTGTATAAACATTTAGTGAGCTACAGGAATGATGCAGTCTGTTATTATTTTCTGAAAGTTGATGGGTATATTATTACCAGTCCTAATAAATAATCCAATTTGTTTGTAAGAAAACTTTTTGGTGATAATTTAGTTAAGGCCACTGGAAGTCATGACTGCAGTGAACCTTCTCTTGGCTCTGCTCTTGGCTGCTGTGCAACCTTTAGTATGGATTTAATAAAAAAATCTTGTGATGGAGTTACAACTAACTCTGCTGCTAGGTCAGATGTGTTGAATGAGTTATTTAAAAATAACATTTGTGATAATCTACTAGATTGTGGACTAGTTCTGTTTCAAGAATCTCTTGAAAACATTATATCCCAGATGTGTGGTGAGAAGCTATTGTTGTGCCCATTCCTAAGAGGCATGGAAGGGGGGAGGTGCAACGGTCAATGATTTTAGGCCATTTAGTCGTACCTGCCTTTTGAGTAAATGCTGTTATTATTAGACTTATGTCTAATCTCATATTCAACCCTTACCTAATCGGCTAGGCAAAAAAGCGGCTAAGAGGTTAGAACATGAAAGTGAAAGTCAAGAGTTTATTTTCAGTTCATTTTCAGATTCAAACAGCATTTTCAGTGGCACTGCTCAGGATTCAGTTATTGGGTCCATTTTGTTTGGAACCTTTGCAGCACATTTTCCACTAGCATATAAAATTTGAGGTAGCAAGTTTGCAGATGATACAAAGGTTGGGGGTATCATCTCAAACCTAAATAACAAAAGGAGTTTGCACGAGTATTTAGAGCTTCTTGTTCAATGGTCCAACTTGTGTGGGATGCTGTTTAATGCCCCAAAATGCTCAATTATGTGTTTTGGAAAACATAACGGTAGATAGCCGTATTCCCTAGATGATAAAATTCTTTTTGATGGTAGAATCTTTAATGGACTTAGGTAGTGCTGAATATGCTAATTTAAAATCTATGAGTATTTATATACTGTTTTTAGTAGGTGTTACACATCTTGAGTAACATCGAGCATTGCTTTTCTGATCAGTCAGCTGCAGTTCTTCTACCCATATATTTTTCAGCAGTAAGACCTATAACTGGGTATTGTAGATCATTTTGTACCTATCGCTCCATGCAGATTTAGAGGCTACAGCAAGTTCAAAGGTTCTTTACCAGAATGTTTTCAGGGTTTAGAAATCTTGACCATAATGCTAGATTAACAAAATTAAATATTGTTTTGTTTGTGTATAGATTAATAATTGGAAGATTAATTTAGTTGTTTAGTTGTAAAAATTATGAGACTCTCACTGCTACCTTGGGTATTAATTGCCTAAAAAAATGTCCTTTCAGCTATCACTAATGGCCATCTGATTGACCTGGAAAAACTTAGCTCTTGGTATGAGTTGCTATATTTACATTTTAGAGCATGGAGTTTGTGTAACAATCTGTGTATGCACTTATACATTAGATCATTAGTGTTACTGCCTTCAACAAGGCTTTAAATGGTTTGGTTCAAATGTATTACATATGGTAAACTTTTTATTTGTTTTAGTTGTTGTTATTCAGGTTTGGCCGGATTTACATCTAACTTTTACTTAACAAGCCATCTCAGATAGCCCACCTCCCCAAATTATCATATGTCTTTGGCATAGGTCAGAGTAGGCCAAATCTTCATCAACGGCAAATACCCATTTTTGGTGACATTATTCAGTATGACCAAATCAACTACAAGCAATTTTTACACCATTAAGTGGTTAACCCTGACACAGCAGAGTTTGTGAACCTTGTTGTCATATCTAGAGGATACTGCACACCACAGTTGGTCTAATCAGTTTTCCCCCACTAGGTGCAACCTAGAGTCAGTGCTGCTGTTGCCCACAAATCTATTATTAGATGAGTTTGAGATGTTTTTGGGAGAAACCCCACATAGACACAGGGAAAACATGTAAACTCCACACAGGCATCGGCCGGAGGTTGAGCTTTTTAATTTGTGTATGGGAGATGAAGACCCTAGCTGCATACAGCTAGGGAAATGGAATACATGTTGTCATACTTTGTAAAATCTTCTGCATCAGTGATGTGGAAGTCAACTATAACATCAGAGCAAGATGGAAGGAAGGCAACTATGACATCAGAGCAGGATGGAAGGAAGGTAACTATGACATCAGAGCAGGATGGAAGGAAGCCATCCATTAACAGTAGGATGGAAAATGACAAGCAGGAACAACAGTTACAACTTGGATGAGTCAGAGAGTAGGAGAGGTTCTGATAATTGAAAGAGTGCATAAGGGAGAGCCATAAAGTACCAGTTACCAGAATGGATAAAATGTGCATATCATGGTATTGTGAATATTGCTAAAATTTACAGAAGTTTGAGGATCTGCATTGACACCAGCAGGAATGAGAGATGGGGACTGGCTTTACTGTTTAGACTAAGAAAGGTGCATACATCCCTGCAATATATGTTATGGTGACTGAAGCCAGAAATCAATAAAAATTTGTGTGGAAGGTGTTGGGCATAGATTACTGCCAGGACAGGGACCATAATTCACAACTCAGCTGCTTTATGCAGAGTGCTGTGATTTAACTGGCTGCTGCAATGATTGTCCCACTTTGATTAATGACTACTCCAATTTCTGCTGTCTCATTGCTTCATTTATAGTGCAGCATTAAATCCATGAGTGGGTAGCTTCCATGAACGTATCATCAGTTGACTGGACTAGTCCATGGAGTACCCATTAAAGTTTTGAGGTTTGTAACTGTGATCCTTAAAACAGTGCAAATGGGGGATAATATACTAATCCCAAGACTGCAGTATCTTGGAATATTTCCCATACTCTGAGCTGCAATGGTTTCATTGTTAGCATAAGTAATTAGCAGGGAGTGGTGCTGCAGCCTCCACATTGTCAGATGCAAAGTGTTGAAGACCCCTGATAAAATGCTTTAAAAGCCTGTGTTGAAGAATTTACCCTTAGATAGCAAAATCACCCTTCAGTTTTCAAAGTGTCGGGACTCACAATATTGGGTCTTCACCTTTCACCTGGGAGTCAGTCACTGGTGCTGTTGATGGTCATGCCAGTATATGTGGAGCACAGAACTGAAACAGAACCGAAACAGAATTACACATGAAGTATAAGACAGCCGGGCGGCCAGTTGCCCTGCAGAATTAAGGCAGGCAGACATGGAAAGATTTTATAAATGGTACACTATGAAAATAAAGAAAATGGGTTTATGTCAACAGCAAACAGCAGCTGAATACATATATGCACAGCGACAACTGTAGTGTGATCTCTGGTACATCATCCTGATGTATAAATTAAGCAAATTAAGAAAAGCTGTCTGGAATATACACAAAATGAATGTAAGTTCATGAGTGGTATAAATTAAGAATAACAAATGTATCAACAAAAAATGGCATTCTACTTGATAAATTCAAGCAGAATGCAAATATACACAGCACACACAGTAACAGTAGAGAAGGGATAATAATATATTTAACATTCTACACTGTCACCTTCCCTGAGAAATCACAGTTGCCATCACGCCCAAGGCAAAAATGTATACATCACCACTCCTCAAGAGTGAGCATTTATATGTAGAGAAAATTTAAGTGCTATTTTGAACCATTTCATATGATTTTTGATAATCCTTGAAAACGTGTGTGTGTGCATCTATGTGTGCAATGAACGTGTGTGTGTGTTTGTATGCAATACATGTGTGCATATGTGAGAATACATATGGATGCGTGTGTGTGTGTGTGTGTGTGTGTGTGTGTGTGTGTGTGTGTGTGTGTGTGCATGTGTGCGTGTGTGTGTGTATACATGCATACACATATGTGGGTGGTAGAACTCAAAACAATCTTAGGCTGGAAGGGCATCTGGTTTTCACAGATAACCTTCATGTTAGCTTTTTGTAAGTATTCTGCACCAGATTCTCCACCAGCATCACTCACTTGTAAGAATTACAGTTCCTTACCAGTTACATATACTTAAGGGTCCTTTATTTATCCCTAGAATAGCTGTGGGAAGGTGTGTAGAGGCAGACGAAGCCTCTGTGAACTGTGATCCTCTACAAAATGCTTATCAAAAACAGAGTAGGTGATTGTCATCACATGCAAACAGTTCATGGATCACATCTGTGTTCATTATACATATTGCAAAGCAAAAGAAGCATTTTTTATTATTTGGAAAATTCTGACAACCTGTGCCTAAAAGAGGTATATAACCTGTGCCTTTAGAGGTATAGGTAATATTAAAAGCTTCTGTTATGCACATTATTACATGAGGAAAAATATCTGAGCTGACTGAGGCAAAGAGCGAGAAAGAAAGAGAAAACAGATAAGAACAATCAAATGTAAAGATTTAAGAGAAGCTACAGCTTTGCAAGTTATAGGCAGTGGAGAGAACTTAACCACATTTGCATTTCTGACCTTGATGTTACATTGCCTGTATCTCATTTAGGGTAATAGTTATGATAACTTGTCTAAAGGGAGACATAAAAAGTGCACTATTGAGTCCTACATCTAGTCATAGACATACTAGGTGGGAGATTGGTATAATGGTTAAGGTGTTTATCTTGCAGAGACAAGATGCAGGGTTTGATCCCCACATGGGGTGATTGGATATACTTAAAATACTTCATAAGGGTAGTTAGCCTAGTACTATTCTGTGAACCTAATTTGTGGTGTCACCTGAGGTAATTTTAACAGATCAAGAATAGAGTGGTTTAAGGTGCAAGTAGTGGGTGCATATGTACATAGTCCAATTTAAAGTGTTTAAATGTTTGATGAAAGGTCAGTAAAGGTTCACAATGGGGCAATGCATTTTAATACACAGAATGTGCACAGCTTAGTGCACTGCATCTTTTCAAATGTATAGTAAATATGTTTGTCATTCCATTGCTGCATTACTCTGATCATGGCAACTTGACCTACAGCAGCTTTAATTTAAAAACAAGTGTATTTACTACAGTAAGATACGTCTATAAAAATGCCTTTGATCTCACTCTTTCATCATTTTAATAACTTAAAGGAAAGCATAAGCGTGCCTCTTTGATCACCATTATACTATTAATTTTCTGTCTCCAGGGTAACAGTTTCAACAGGGCAAGGGACACAATTAACAACAAATCATATGCTACAGCCATTTGTGATTATTTTATTTGGTACTTACATATGCATTTACCTTAAAACAGGTCATACTTAATTGTCTACTTTCTTTGGGTTGGTTGATTAGACTTTGATGACATGAAGCTGAATGGAGGTCAAAACATTTTTCTACTAACTTTACTTAGAAATTATATTAAAATAAATGGTTCATGATAAGGTGTGAGATGTTTCCTTAAAAGGTAAATATCAACATTACATTTAATGTAACTAACCTTGAGAAAAAAATAAGATAAGATTAAAGATCTTCACTTCCAATTATATGGGCGATGGATGGAAATTTAATGTTACAGGATTCAGAAAGAATGTGCATCAATGCCCTGGAAGTTGTATGCATATAATGTACAACTATAAACATAACGTAACACAGCACAGGAGACAATGTAAATGGAAAACACAGGGAAATGTTGGCTAATGTTATGCACAATGTATGTTTAATTGGAGTTAGTGATTCAGAGACAGGGTGCAGAACAACAGATGAAACACAAGAACAAAACTGGAGCAACAAACTGAAGCATATCCAAATTTAATGTTACAGGATTCAGAAAGAATGTGCATCAATGCCCTGGAAGCTGTATGCATATACTGTACAACTATAAACATAATGTAACACAGCACAGGAGACAATGTAAATGGAAAACAAAGGGAAATGTTGGCTAATCTTATGCACAATGCATGTTTAATTGGAGTTAGTGATTCTGAGTCAGGGTGCAGAACAACAGATGAAACACAAGTACAAAACTGGAGCAACAAACTGAAAAGTAACCAAAATTAATAGGGCCTGAATGGAAGTGCTTACGTAGCTAATCCCTTAAAGTAATTCTTGTTACAACAGATAATGACACCCAGCAAATAACTATACACAGTTTGCCATAGGTTCATAGGTTCATAGGTTTATACTAGGCTATCTGCCCTAAGGCATTTATAAGCCTAGCCCAAATTATTGTGGCTTACGCCACCCCTTATATGAAAAAATACTGTGCCCATTAGTTTGTTGTGCCTCTGTCCAGCAGTGACCCAGAGATGATTCCCGGGGTAAACCTACGATCTCCCATCCACAGGTCTAGATTTCTCTTGAACAGAGTCAGCGAGGTGCTCTGCCTCACATGGACCGGGATTTTATTCCACAGCATAGGGAGTCTCTGAGTGATAAATCTATCCCTCCAGCACGTCCTATTTATATCCGTGCTAAGGTTTAAGTCGCTTGCTCTAGTGGTTTTGGTGGATTTGGATTTTTGAGGTGGAGCATGTCCATTAATTCCGGGTTGGACATGGCCTTGTATGTCAGGCACATGTCACCTCTGAGCAGACGGTATGCGACTGAATAGAGCTGGAGTTTCTTCAATCTGGCAGCATATGACAGATTTTGGAGTCCCTTTATCCTTTTGGTGAGGAACTTTGGGGTCTCTCCAATTGCTGCAGATGTCGGGTGAGATACATCCCGAATGGGGCATTGTACTCGATCATTGGTCTGATAAGTGAAGAGTACAGGGAACAATGACCTCACTAGATCTGGATGTGAATCCCTTCATGATCAGGTGGGCAATGTAGAAGGTCTTTCTAACCACTTTAGCAATGTGAGTGTCAAAAGAAAGGCCACTGTCAACCTGGGTCCCCAGGTCCCTGATAACCTCTTCTGTGCTTAGTGGATTGCCACCTATATGGTAGCTTGGGGTTACCTTGTTTTTCCCGGGTATGACTATACATTTTTGGCGTTTAACTTCAGGCCATGGCTCTGGCACCAGCTATCTGTTTCCGTGAGTCCCTTCTGAAGGATATCAGTGTCCGATGCACTTTCCACTATGGCCCAGTTTGCAGTCATCTGCAAACTTTGTCAGCCAAAGTCCTCCCATGTTGGCCTGTACTTCTGAGAAGTAGATGCCAAACAATAGGGGCCAAGGACCGAGCCCTGTGGGACACCACTTGTGACCGGCTTGGAGTCTGACACAGCGCCAGCAACTCTAACCCTGTGGGTTCTGTCCTTAAGCCAGTTTGCAACCCATCTTGTGACATATGGGTTTACATTTAAGCTGGTAAGTTTTTCTACAATACCCGAGTGGGTATTGTGTCGAAAGCCTTTGCAAGGTCAAGGTAGGCTGTATGGACTGCCTTTCCCTCATCAATGGCCTTGGTGACTATTTCAAGAAGTCGACCAAGTTCAAAAGGCATGATCTTCCCTTGACAAAGCCAAACTGGGTCGGGTCCAATGTCTGCAAGTCCCCTATATCTTTGTTTATGAGCTCCATTATGATCCTCTCCATAGCTTTGCAGACTAGACTTGTTAAGCTTATGGGGGTAATTACCAGGGTCCGTGAGGCCACCTTTGTGGAGTGGGACCACAGTTGCCGTCGCCACTCCTTGGGCACGTATCCTGTGGTAAGGCTGAGATTAAACAGCTGCCTTATGTGCGGTTTAATTCCTCATTTAGCTCGTGTAGCACACAGCCGGGACACCATCCGTCCCATTGATGCTGTGTTTTTAGCTTTAGAGAGAGCAGCTTTCACCTGCGCATTTGAGATGTCCGGGAGGCTACACTCGGCTGGGATAGTTATCTCTCCTTTAGGGGAGAGGGTGAAGTTTGCACTGAACCTGTCTGCCAGTATGTTGGCAATGTCTGTGGGTTCAGTGATTTTTGTATCATTTTGGACTAATTCTGAGCATATCTGTGAGTTTCCACCCAGGTTCCTAACATAGCTGAAAAAGGCCTTATGATTGTCCTTTGAATCCATGGCAATTTTTCTCTCAAAATTGGCCTTAGTTGATTTTATGAGTGCTCGTAATTTTTACTAATAATGATCAGGGTGACTTCCCTTTTATGGATTTTGTTCTATCATGTAATAGCTTTCTCCTCTTATTGTAAAGTTTGTTAATGGCTGGGGTCCACCAGACTGGACGTTTGCCCTTTGTGGAAAGAGTCTTGGTTTTATTTGGGATTGCCTGATCCATGCAGTCCTGGAGGTGTTCATAGAAGGCATTTGTAAGGGCTTCCGCAGCTTGGGTTGTGGTTTCCTCTGACTCAGGGGCCTTGAAGGATACCACACCAGTCTTGAGTAGTGTGAAGTTTGCTTTAGAGAAGTTCTTCACTATGGTCTTTTGTTTGGGGTGGGGCGGAATGTGGATTTCCAGTGAGATTAGTTTATGATCAGATCTCACCAATGAGGGATATACTTCGGGTGTGGAGGATTTTGTCCCCATGTTTGTGACAATGAGATCTAGTATATTTTCTCCTCTCGTGGGAACAGTGACTAGCTGTTCCATGGCATTTGAATTTATGAACTCCAGGAACCGTTGGGCTAGAAAGTTAGGGCTTGAGTAATGTTCCCAGTCTATATTCGGTAGTTGAAGTCACCCAATATGATGGTGTTTGGAGATACATTTATACCCTCCAGTGTCTTCAGGAAGGCTGTGTGGGGTTCCTGAGTTTGAGAGGGTGGCCTGTAGCATGCTACAATTTGTAGAGCAGTTTTGCCTATTGTTAGTTGCACCTGGATGGTTTCCGAAGCTTCATGCGTTACCAACCTGGAGGTGTGAGTATCCTTTATGAATATGGATACACCCCTCCTTTTGTGGAGTGGTCCGGTTTTGGGGCCGAACGCATGATATGAGGTAAAACCTAATAGTGCCGGGTGCTCTCAGGAGCCTTGAACCAGGTTTCAGTTACAGCACAGACATCGATGTTCTCCATACTGAGAAGGGCCTCGAGTGCGTGCATTTTGAGATTTAGACTTCTGGCATTGAGCAGCATTACCCTCAATTTCTTCCCATTTTTGTTTTCTAGGGTGGTAGGTTTAGAATTTGAGCCTTGCCTAAAAAGGCACTATGGGGGTGGCAAGAGCCTTAGCCAATATCCAGAATCCCAAGGGTGACAGGTGCAAGCCGTCCCTTACGAAGCAGCGTGGCTTGTCAAGCATGTCATCCCAGGCAGACAGACACTGGATCCCCTTTGAATGACACCAGACATTAAGCCAATTGTTAAAGCTGATCATCTTGTCTCTATATTGTGGCATCATTCTTGGTGAAGGAAGGATACTGCTCAGGGTTAGGGTCATACCTGCCTGGGCTACATAATCAGAGAGCTCCTCTATGTCTCTTTTCATGCAGTCCAGGGAGGTACGTCTCAGGTCGTTCACACCAGCATGGACAATGACTGTGTCATATTTGTACTTGCTGTGGAGTGACCCGAGTGCTTGTGTTATGTGGCGGATTCTAGCGCCCGATAGGCAGCTAGAATCCGCCATGCTATAGCAGAGCTGCCTTTGTATAACACAGAAGAAGAAGGCCAGATATAGTGCTGTAGCAAGGACCTGCACCACAATGCCATTGTACTGCAGGAGGGCTGTGAAAGTAAAGCACTATGCATCCTTGTCATCAGTATATTTGGAACACCCCAGAGGAGACACATTACATAGACAAATATCTTAAGTTGCTCAAAACCTCAGAGAAGCCACACCTTACAACTATAGGTTTAGTGCTTTCATTTGTTTTAATATATGAACTTTTCCAGAACCATGCTATAGTATAGCGTCCTACAGTTGTGCAGTGTGGCTTCTCTGAATTTTTGGGCAGTTTTTGTTTTATTCAGTTTTTTATTGTGCTCTGCGGTTGCTTTTGAAATATCTTAGGTTCTCAGGCACGGCACAGGTGCATATAGAAACCATGCATTTCTACCCTTTCACCATGCAGGCATAGCAGCAGTCCTACATGTCAATGACTATATGCATAAGAACGTAAAGGTATCATCTTATTCTGACATTTCAGAATAAAGAAGCAGGAACTGGAAACACTCCACTAACTCTCCTGTGATTTGTAATAACTGCATTGATAAATAAAGATTGTGTCAGACAAACTAGTAGTGCGTATTGCCCAAACAACTAACAGATGACTCTGCTCAGCCGAGTTCTATGAAGGAATGGATAATCATACTTTGACCTGATTATTGAGCATATTACAAACTATTAATATAATGTGTGAAATTGCTGCAGGTATGAGCAATGGACACTATAAGTACCATTAGACAGGTATTAAGGCAGGACCATAGCAGAAGTATTGTTGAAGCAGAGCTACTGCAAGTAGGAGGAGCAATAACAGAAATACCTTCATGTAGTCTGTATATTCACCTGCATCCCTCAGCAAATATGGTTCTACCATGCAAAACTACAACTGATATGCACTGTGAAAAAAGTAGCAGATAGCAAAATGGGAAGAAAAGGCCACCTTCCTTACAAAAAACAGTAGTAGGAAACTGAGCTACAATTGTGAACTTTAATGTTGCATAATCCGGCAAAATGCAGCTAAAGCATGTTCATATACAATGTCATGATAATAAGCAGCTAAGGGGTGTTATGCATAGAATATGCACACAGATAGTAATAGATATTGTAAACCCAAACCTTTATGATGGACAGTAAACAAAACTATGCAAACCCTGAAGATCAAAGGCAGGTCAGTCTTTGATGCATGACTGTAATATTGTCAGTTGGTTATTGAAATATGTGTTCACAGAGCATTTGGTTTATTTGGTTAACACTTCGAGTATGGAAAATTAACCAGTGTCATGCATAACTCCCTTTAAATCTGAACAGTTATTGGATAACTATGTATCATCTTGACACTGGAACTCTGGAGTGTTATCAACGTTTGTGCCGATCCAAATGTAGCACAAGAAAAAATATAACAGAAGGTGGGGCATGCAGACTTGCAACTTGAACACCTGCAACTCATTTTATTGATTAAACTATATTATTTCATATGAGATGTCTTGAATTTTAATTACTTTGTCTTAAAGTTGATGCTGTGCCAATGGCCCATACTGCCATTTTCTGCTCTCTTTATGCTGTTTGTACAAGGCCAGCTGTAAATTACCTTGGTTAGCTACCCACATGACATGAAGCAGTGTGAAGAAGAATTAAAGCCATAAGGAAACTGGAAATGAAGCACAAATTCATAGAGAGACTGTTAATTAGGTCCAAAGCCATAAAGAAACCGGCAAGTAAAAGGAAGTCCAGATTAATAAGTTCCGGTAACATTACAGAGAAGAATAGTCCTTTTTGTTTTTGTGCCATTCCATCTGAAAAGCTGTTGTCCACAAAGTTTTACAAGAACAGTGGGAGAAACTTCAGATGAACACACTGAATACATAATGAGAAAAAACATTTTCAACATCAGAAGTAGAGAAAAAGGCATATGACAGTGACTATGGCAAGCATAAAATATTAAAATAATGTACAGTTGTTTAAGTTTATAGAAAAAATAAGAAACTATCACTTCAAATATGGACTTTACCAACATTTTTGACACAGGTCTTAAGACAGTCTGTTTATGGTCTCAATGTTTGACCAAAGGCAAAAGTAACTGCTGTTATTTATGGTAGGCAAAACATATATGGAACATATGAAACAATGGTACAAGAAAGTAGTCACATGCATGATGATACAAGATAAGATGACAAAACACTTCCAAACAAGAAGACTCTACAGTTTAATATATGAACATTTGGAAATGGAGCTCAGCACACAAAAGAATCAACAGACATGCTATATAAAACCAAAATGCCTGATAAAAGCACGTAATTATTCAGGAGAGGATAATATCAAATGGAGATACTATAGAACTGCTCCTGAGAAAAAGTCAGGAAAAGAGCATCAACATAGATAAAAATAATGCTAGAAACCTGACATAGTGCTTAACATCACTAGAAAGATCTGCAAAAGAAGACAAAAGGCTAGGAATAGAAGATGGAAAGAAAAGTGATATTACTGAAACATAAAAAATAGTACAACTGCAAGATAAGAGGAAATATAGAGAAAGAAAAAATATAAAAAATATTTCAACAAAGTAAACAGGAAGAAAGACTCAGCTAAAAAAATAATATAGCAAATAATGTCTGCTAATACCATGGGAGAGCTGTCCACAGTAAGGAAACTGAGCAGCTAAAGGAGCATTTACATTAAATAAAAATAAAAGAGTCATTTTGCCAAAAATGCATAAACACATGCAAAATTAATCTTGGAGACAGAAGGATGTATCAAAGAGGAAGGTGAGTGCAATACTCATCAGTATGAGTATGATTATGGGTGTGAATATGAGTATGAGTATGAATATAAGTATGAATATAAGTATGAGTATGAGCATGGGTATGAGTATGAGTATGAACATGAGTATAAGTATGACTACGATTATGATTAGGATTATGAGTATAAGTCTGAGTATGCGTATGAACATAAGTATGAGTATGAGCATGATTATGAGTATGATTATGAGTATGAGTATGAATATGAGCATGAGCTTCAGCAGCCAGCTTAGTAGGAGACATGAAATAAAGGTAGAAAAACACTGACGAAATTGGCTAATGTAGCCGACAGCACAGATCACGACAGGGGTGAGTTTTTTATGCACATTCAGTTAATGAGATAAAGTGTCAGACCCAAGATAACGGATATTATGAGATAAAATAGTAAACATACTGGGAGATTCAGGTGGATCAGGATATATCATGAAATATGACTTTCAAGAAACCCGATTATAGATAATGAAAAGGATGCATTGAAAAAGATCGGAGTACAATTCAAAGAACCTACTTTAATCAAAATGTTGTTTTGACAGTACAGTAAAGTAGAACAACAATGGACAGATGATCACAACTTTTTATGTGCTAATAGGAAGAGTCCCATTGCTTATAAGGTACCCAAAGTGATAGAAATAAAGTACAACAGCAAAAGTGAGAGAAAACAAAGTCTGAATCACCACTAAGCACATACAGTGAATTGTCTGAGACATCATTAGGGAAACCTTCACAAAGACCATTCCGTTACACAACCAGTTGGACAGCTCTGCAGAATTCCTTTTCACATGAAAAGAGCAGTTATAAAAAATCTAAAAATGCCTGAAGAGTAGGACATAACTGAAAATTTGTCAAGTAAATCCCCTGAATTTCCTTAATGCTGACACCATCAATGCCTAAAGCTCAAGTGAAAGGACCATACGTGGATATGAGATCACCAAATCAATCTAAACAGAGGAGAAGCACCTCACACAGCAGAACATATAATCATTGAGCTAAATGAAGCTACTGCTTTCACCAAACTAGACCTCAGGTTAGGCTACCAGCAGCATGAGCTCTACCCTGAGAATCAGCTCATACTCATTTTGCACAAACATGTTGGTCGTAGAAAACACAAATTTAAAGAATAGCTTTTTTGGCAAGAATCATGAAGAACATATCAAAACTTTAAACTGGATATGAGAAAGACTCAAAGAAAGTGGTCTAACAAACAACAGAGACAAGTGTGTTTAACAAGATAAGTCTAGAGTTGTTTGGTTTTGTATTCTCAAAGATCGTAATCTAGACCCCCAACCAAATCAGACCAGTACATGACACAACATGTACTAACATTGTTAAAGATGTCATCAGTTTGTGAGGCATGGCAGACTATACTGCATGCAACAGTGTGTGAGTTATGACAGACTATACTGCATGCTTTATTCAAGATTTTAATAGATTACTATCTCCATTTAGAGACCTAATTAAGAAAGGTTGTGCAAATTAATGAACACAGAGGCATCAGAAGTGTTCATTTCAACTGAAACTGTCTGCATTCCTACAATGGTAACATAGTTTGAGACACTACTTGAGCTAGATATAAGGTGTAGATGTGGGATCAGGTGCAGTATTGAATAAAAGAGACAAAGAGAGAATAAACAGATCAGAAATATTAATTACAACAGCAGATTTCTTACTGAAGTTGAAAATTGATAATCTTAAGCAGAGAAAGAGTCTCTAATCCTAGTTCTGTCTGAAATTTGCTTTATTTTGCTAAAATAACAGAAACCATTAGAAGATATCTTCAGTAACCTCAGATGTTCTCCATAAGATCATCGTTGCAGCATTCTTCACAAATGTTACTTATATTCCATATGTCTAAGCAGTCTACAAAGGTCATTCTCCTTACTCATGGCTGTACCTCCAACCTTAGCATGGATGGATGTGCAGGTATACAGGAGAAATACAAATGTGCCAAAAACACAGAACTTTCTTGCTGATAGCCTGCATATGCAGATGTTTGTCAGTATTGTGTGTCATTATCAATTATAGTTTATTTCAGCACCAGGTATCAGGCAGGTAAGCACAATATTGAGGACCCTTCCTCTTTTCCTTAAGATTTTATAAGAAAATATTTTCTTATGTCAGTCAGAAAAGAAAAGTAGATCTTTGGGCATCAAGTACCAGAGGATCCCACTCGAGTTATTTGTTTTGTTTAGGGACTGAACATGATGGTAATGTAAAATCAGGCTTTTGCTCCAGAGACTATACAGAGCAGATTCAATAGCCTTAGGACTTACCTTAACGATAAATGGCTCCACATATTAACTTACTCTGACATGGTATCATCCATCTCATTTCCCAAAGTTCCTCCACAGGCAAAAAGAGAAGATCTTGTAGAGAGATGACTGATAACTGCACATCCACATCTCCCACTCGTCCTGAGATGAATGACTCCACTGCTGCCCATTTGTAGCCCCCACACCATCTGTCTGCTCCTCCTCACCTTCTAATATTAAACTTCTGGAGGCCATCATGGCTAAGGATACTAGCACATCCATCACAGCTGACCGGATAGCTGAGATTGCTGAGAAGGGAGAACCTAGGCTAATTTTGACTGAAGGTGAGTGAGAGATTTACCAGCTACTTGTTTGTGAGGATGCCTTTCTGGCTGCCTCATTGTCTCCAAGCACTCAACCTCCAGCCCCTAAAAAGCCAGACATATCTTTATGGAAATCCAACAGCAGAACCAAATGTAATTTCTCCTGATGTTGGTAAAGGAATCAGGACATTTTCCTCTTGTGATCTTTCCCTGATGAATTATATAGACGAGTCCTGGACAGATACAGCAAAAAGGTCTGTATCTCTGTCACTTTATATTTTAGAGCAATAAGCTGTCAAACCCATATGACAAAATATCTTCTGACTAATCTAGGCAATATGGGGCAATGTACTGGCGACATTCCTAATTCTGATCTTAAATCTATCCTTCTATACTTGATTTATTCTGCTTCTCCTGTCACTAAACCCATAATTAGATATGGTTATGATGTTGTGGATGCTGCTTTTACAGCTGCTGCCACTGGTACTGTTATGTTGAAGAATACTTGGTTAAGCCTATAACCTCTCCCTCAAAATGAACTGGCACCTCACCTAAGTGTCATGTTTAATCATATCCTCACCTCAGGCTTCGTGCCCACTGAGTGGTGCACAGCTACAGTTATCTCACTCCACAAGGGGGATCCACCTTGGACCCGGGAACTACCTTCCCATCAGTCTGATGAGCCTGATCTGCAAGGGCATGGAACACATTGTCATGGAACATATAAACAAAGACATTGGCAACCTTCAAACACTGGACCCTACCCAGTTTGGGTTCATGAAGGACCAATCTTGTCTCCTGAACCTGATTGACTTCTTTGAATCAGTCTCCAGAGCTGTGGATGAGGGTAAGGTGGTCCACACAGCCTATCTGGACCTCGTCAAGGCCTTCAACACCATCCCCCACTCTGGAATGGTAGATAAACTTACTAAGCTGGGCATAAATCCCTACATCACTCGATGGGTTGCCAACTGGCTTACTGACAGATCCCAGACTGTAAAAGTAGCCGACTCCAAATCCAGCTCCAGACAAATGACAAGTGGATTACCTCAGGGTTCAGTCCTGGGACTGCTCTTGTTTGGCATCTACATCTCTGAAGTACAGGCCAACACTAAGGGACTCTGGCTAACAAAGCTGCAGATGACTGAAAACTAGGAGCCATTATTGAATCCCCAAATGATGTGGATATTCTACAAAAGGGCCTTACAGAAACAGATGCTTAGTGCCAGAGTGATGGGCTCAAGCTTAATGCCAAGAAATGTATAGTTATCCCCTTTGAGAAAAAAACATATACCCATGAATTACCACATAGGCAGCAGTACACTAAACACCAAAATTGTGAAGAGACTTAGGGACACAAATGGACAGTGGTCTCACCTTCGATAATCACATCACCACAACAGTCAGGAAATCCTTGTATGTGGCACATGTCATCACTAAGGGCTTTTCATCCAGAAAAAAGGAGGTCATTGTCCCACTGTACTCATCCCTCATTAGACCCATTATAGAGTACAACGCCCCATTTGGTATGCACCTCACAAGACATCTGCAACAGCTGGAAAGGCAGCAGAAATACCTCACTAAAAGAATCACAGGCCTAAAGCAGATGCCCTATGCTGACCGTCTAAACAAAACTCCAGCTATACTCTGTGGCATATCGTCTACTCAGAGGCAATCTCTGCTTAACATACAAGGCCATGTCAAATCCTGAGCTGTTGGACATGCTCCACTTAAAGAAATCCCAATCCCTCAGAGCCACACACTCCAAGGAACTAAACCTTGTCATCACAATGAACAAAACATGCTGGAGAGATAGGTTCCAGACCCAGAGACTCCCCATACTCTGGAATAGTCTGCCCATACATGTCAAGCAGAGCGGTTCCTTGGCTCTCTTCAAAAGGAACCGTGATGATTGGATGGGAGATAGGAAATTCACCCCAGGGATCATGTCAGTCACCCTGCTAGACAGGGGTTCAGGGAATTAAATATTGTGGGAAGAAATTTCCAGGGAATTGTTATGGCTAGGCTTGTATAGGCCCTAGGGCCAATAGCCTAGTACCA
The DNA here is from genome assembly GCF_019279795.1 of Protopterus annectens. Taxonomy (NCBI): domain Eukaryota; kingdom Metazoa; phylum Chordata; order Ceratodontiformes; family Protopteridae; genus Protopterus; species Protopterus annectens. The sequence goes on from NC_056728.1 coordinate 479,751,393, forward strand.
ACCTATGAACCAATTAAGTTGTTAAAACACAGCTTTTAAATGCCAACATAGATAAAGAGCAATTGTTTAACTCATCTGCAGAAGTGTCTAAAAAGCATTGTAATTAATGCAAGGTTTTAAACATCTCTTCCTTCCCCCATTCCTAAATTTCAAAATAATTATACTACTATCCCTGGAGCCCTGTTTGTAAGCCATCAAAACCAATTCAACAAATATTTGGAAAAGATCAGTTTATTAAGAAATGACAAGGAGACATCTCAAAGATACATTAAGAAAAGGAATAATTTCTGACTATCCTTGTCAAAATCTTTCTTCCCTTTCCCATACTAACCTTTCTTAGGTAACTACAGGGAAACTCTTTCCTTCCCTTTCCCCTACGGCCATCTTTCATAAGACTCTTTGGGACAAGATATAATAAAAATGGTTAGAAACTACAGTAAGCTTTCCTCCTTATACTGTCAGGAATTCCATAGATTCCCAAGACCAACATCACCTAACTCAATCATTTCAGACTTATTTTTTCAGAGGGTAATATAATTAGTTCCTGTAGATCAATGTGGAAAAGGCTTTTACGCTAGACTTTTCCTTGTATCCAGGAAGAAGGTCACCTGAAGGTCCATTGTAGAGCTCTCATGACTAAAAACCTTCATGGAAGTTCCAAAATTCAAAATGTTAAGACTTCAAACCTATTCCGCCTTCTTTCCCCTCAAGATTATTTGGTCACTCTATAATTAAAGAAGATGTATTTTCATGTTCCCAGTCGTATGAATCATGGAGCTTTTTTAAAGATTCTGTGCCTTACGATTACATTATCAACGTTCTTCTTCTTTACCTTTTGAACATTCTGCCACTGCAAGAGCTTCACCAATTGCCTTGCTCCAGTAACTGCTTAGTGGAGACTTCAAGGAATACATATTTCTCCTTATTTGGGTGATTTTTTTTTTTAAATTTCAGCTCCATTCATTCAAGAAGATCTAACTGTCCCAGAGTTTATACAAAAGCTTCTTCATCAGCTAGGAGTCTGACTAAATCTAAAGAGGTCATCCCTGCATCCATCCCACTCTGTCATTTTCTAGGATGTCTCCTAGATACTTCCCTAATAACGGGTTTTCTTCTATCAGAAAGGTGCAGACCTATCATATTTATTTAATGAATCTTTCCAAACAATGAATGATTACAGCAAGGGTTTTTGTCAGGGCTCTGGGTTTCATGGCCTCTTCTAGTTTAATGATTTATTTTGCTGGAATTCACCAGAGAAAGATACAGTGGTGTCTTAAGTCAGTATGGGCCTGACGCTCACATCCTGTCTCAGCTTATTCTGGTGCTTCCCTGAGTACAAAAGGAACAATTTTGTTGAATCAATCAAGTTTTGTACAATGTGGGAATCCTCTTCTTCAGTCCAAGCCCTTATCAGAGAATAGCCACAGATGTCACAGACCTTGTTTGGGGAGCATTCCCTCTAGGCATCAAGGATAAAGGAATTTGGGAATCACAACAGAAATAAAAGCACATCAGTCTCAAAGAGACATGATGACTTTTAGCAATTCCATAAAACTTTAGACTCTAGGTACATTACGGGTGATTATGGACAATACCACTGTAGTGTAATACGTAGACAGGGGGAACAAGATTTTACCAGCTATTCACAAAGGCCACGATGCCTAGTACTTAGCCATTCAGCACAGCCCTTTTCTCCAAGGAACTTACATTCCTTCAGAGCAGAACACAGTGGTAGACTCACTGAATAAATCCAGGACAGACCTTCACAAGTGCTTGCTACATGGAGCAGGCATTCCTGCAAATAGTACATCCGTGGGGGACATCTCAGATAGATCTGTTTGTCTCCAAGCTTAACAGACAACTAAAATCTTTCTGCTGCATGACTCCTTGCATATTTCTATATACTTCTTCCCTTTCCTCAGCTCCCAAAGTATTCCAAATGTTCTTCTCAAGATAAGGAAAGACCTTCCAAAAATCCTGTTGGTGGCTCCCTTTTAGTCCAAGCAATTCTGTTTTTCCCTGCTCATGCGAATGGCCGAGGGTAATCACAAAAACTACCGCACAGTGTGTACTTGTTAGCACAGGACAGCAAATCTCTGACACATTCAAAGCTTCATACCCTAAAACTAACTGATTGGATGATTGTGTTCTGATTCCCATTATTTATTGATTTTCTAATTGTTAACCAAGTAGGTGGACTGTTCCAGAAACCCCTTTCAGTTGAGACCTAGGATCAGAGGCAATAAATAGTACTTCAAATATAGAAAGGTTTATTTACTTATAAATGTACCACAACACAAGTACATAAATCAACAACCTGATGTTAAAAAAATATTAAAACAACAATACTATTTAATTTTCAACAGCTTTTTGAACCCTAGTTGTGTTTTTTGTTAATTCAAAAAAATGTTAAAAATGTGTTAAAAAATAATACAATTTATATAAACCAATTTAGATTGTAGAACAATACTTCAAATATGATAGATTGTTAGGTTTACATAGTTGTAAAACTTTAGAAAATTCATACACAGTTATATAGTTTTTATAAAGTAGAATGTTATAAAATTCTTATATCTTTTTAATAAAGTAGCAGGTTTACATTTGGTTTTATCAATTTACATGGGTTGCAGCACAGTTTGGTCACAATTTCCTTGAGGGAAGTATCAAATGGAAGTAAGTAAAAAAATGGAGCTTACAGAGAAATGCATAGGAACTACAAAGAGAACACAGGAGTAAGAAAGTTAAGTGGCAAAGGAAAGCAGTTGAAAGACTAAACAGTTTAAGGGGCAATAAAGCCTGTTACTACGAAATCTTATTTACATAAATGGAAAATATTTTCTCTTTGATGCCAAAGCAAAGGTCAGGACCCTTCTCAGGCTTGGGTACCTCTGTTTCTTCATTAACAGTATGATCTCCTTAACTCTAGCTTATAATACACTTCAATAAAGGTATATATCTCAGGTATTTCAATCTGATTGCCACTAGATCATCCATTATCTTTGTTATTCCAGGTCAGAGAGTTTCTTAATGAAGTACTTCACATATAACCACCAAAGTAAAGAATGACTCCTCCTTGGCATTTAAATTATGTGTTAGAAAAGTTAATTATTGCACCCTTTGAACCAGCTTCTGTTTTGTTGGTAGCCTTAACTTCTGCTAGAAGAGTTTCTGAATCGCAGGTCCTTATATGTATTCAGCATTTATTGCTATTTCACAAGGTGGGGTTTAGAGAAAGAACCATCCATTCCTTTGTGCCAAAGGTGGTATCAGAATTTACACTTAACCAAAGTATTCAATTTCCTGAAAATAAAATCCTGAAAAAAGGAGAAATGCTTCTTCTTTGCTTAGATATGCACAGACTATTTAGATTTCATTTGGACAGAAATAAATGTCTAAGAAAAAATCAATGTTTTGTCTTTTGTGAAAAGAAAAAGGGATAGAGAATTTCTAAACAAACGTTTTGCAGGTGGCCTTCTCTTTCTGTTCATTTCTGTTATTCTTATCATGGCAAGGAGCTTCCTCCAAATGTTAAGACTAATTATAATAGAGCAGTTGTTACATCAAGAACATTTTTGAAAGGTATGGACTCCAGGTCCATCTTAGAAGCAGCAACTTGGTCCTTGGATAATCCATTTGATGAGCATTACAAATTGGATGTTTCCTCCAGAGCCAGAACAGGTTTTGCCAAAGAAGTTCTTCAGGGTATTCCAGATTCTTCTTCATCTCCTTCTATGTTTCATGAGGCTCTGAGAATAGTCCTATCTGTGAAATGTTTTGCAACAGTGATCTTTTAAAGAACACAGCACAGTTGTGTAAGGTAACTAACTATAATGGTAGATGCCCGACTAGATCTCTGTTGCAGTACATACACTCTTTCCACCCAATTATCACTATCTCTTTCTATTGCCGGGGTGGAGTATCCTTACCGTAAACCTTTTTCTCTGAACTTTATTGTTTTTTCTATCTCTTGACTTAGATTTATCTGTTCAGCATTCCTCTTTTGAGACAAGAAAGCTCTGAGATTTTGGCTGTTATGTATTTTCCCTTTATGCCAGTAAGTTTGTTTGTGCTTAAGGCACCCATACAGTGCATGAGAAAAAAGCCTGAGTTTTATTGACTGGCCTGATGGGCAGGATATCCTACTGAATAAATCCCATCTGTGACAAATACTGCAACAGTGATATATTTTATTATCTAGTTTTATGGTAAGTTACTGCCACACGTGGACTATTTAAACAACCACTGTGGATAACGAGGTGTGGCTTGAGGTTATCACCTTCAGACGGAATGTAGCATCCTAGAGTGGATAACAGCACTGCAGGTTACCTAGCAACGTATGCACTCAGTTCAAGAACTGATAGAAAGAACCATGCCAGGGTAATAGAAGATTTTGTTCACCTCATCTTCTGAGCATGTACTGTCTCCAGAGCAAAGCGCTTTGCTGAAATAGTACAAGAAATAAAAAAGGTATGGTTATAAAATCAAGAACTGTGCAGGACAGAAGAAATGATTTAAAATAGCTAGTGATGGTCCAAAGGGAAATAATAAACAACAGCCACAGATTATCCACAATTGGGCACAGACCTGCCAGTGTGAACAAACTGTATCAGAGACTGGTAAGTATTTGATAAAGGGTATGAGACTAGTTATTCTGAACCCACTAGAAAGAAGAATAACTCATGAAGGACATCTGGGAATAATAAAAACAAAAGGTATTGTGAGGAATGAAATAAGGTCCCCCTAAAATGAGCAACATTAAAGAAATGGCATGCTATGCCAGAGTAACACTGACAAGACTCACAGCGTACCATTAAAGATGTCTGAATTACCAAAAAGTCTGTGGAAAGCAGCCACCACTGGTGTTTATGGTTTCTTAAACAGCTGTATTGTAGCAGAGTATTCAAATCCCAGACAAAAGTAGTAATCCAGTAATGTCCAAGCAAGTGAACCACAAGTGTATTCTGGTTATCATAGGTGTGAGTATCCCTGATTCTCTGTGGCTGAGACATGGACATCCATGTATGGTAGACAAAACCTTCTCTATGTTTATAATACCAGAGTTAGTAAACTGAGATAATGGATTATTATTTAACATCTGCAAGTTTAAGTACTTCTGTCAAACTCTTGTCATAACACATGAAAAATCAGCAAACTCATCAGGATTGCCAAAATGAAAAAAATTCCCTTGAAACAGCAAACCTTTACAATGCTGAGAGGTTACTGGAGCGCCATACCTCTCAAACTCTTAGAACAAGAAATCCGGACAAAGCCATAAATAATGGGAGGACAAAGGCCCACAACTAGGGGCAATTTTTAAATACTGCTCTTACAAACTTAGAAAGTAGATAAAATAACAGGTTTTGCATTAGCATGAATTTTCTGAAGGGTATGGAGTCTGAAACTCAAATGTCTGTCATTATTTCCTGACTTAAATCTTTAACGATTTGCCAATGATTTGCTAGAAAACTACAGTTTTATGAAAAATGGACCAAAAATATGAGTCAAAGAGCTGGACATTCTGTGAAAATCTGTACAGTTGAGAGGTATGCAGCTGTACTCACACCTTGTTGATGAAAGACTTCATCAGGCCTTATGTTCAACTATTAGTTTAAGGACAAGATGGCTGTCACCTGACGGAATGAGGAAAAGTGAAAAGTCTTCACAAGGATAGAACCATCAGTAAAAGGGAATGAGAGAAGAAGCAAAAGCTGAAGTGCTATGCTGATGCCAGAAAGAAAGCCGAAAACATGACGTCCAAAGGACAGAGTGTGTTCGTAAAGTAAAGTCAAAGAAACAAACTTGTTTTTACAGTCCAAATTCAAATATGATGCAGAATATTAAAAGGTACATGATTATTATCTGAGTTGGAAGACACACCCTGACTGCTCTTTCCTGAAACATGCAATTGAATACTTTAATTTTGGAGACATTGATATACCGAATAGTGTCATACAATGTTTTCTGCAAAAAGGTATACATCCAGAAAGAGGGACACTTGTACAAACAAGACTTTCCACAAGGACTGTGAAGAAAATAACACATCTTAGAAGCTATATGTTATGATACTGCTAAACTTAATTTTTTCCAGGATTCTGAATTTGAACATTTGAACTGCTACTAATAGATTCAGTTGAGCCAGAACCTTTTTACCTTATGTTCCTTTTACAGATTACAAAGAAACATTGTCACAAACCTGCTTTGTTTTAAGAAAATTAGTTTTTCATATCTCAACTGGTGCTAGAATTTTTGATTTTTGTTTCAGAAGATTTGATGAAACACTGAGAGTCAGTTGTTAGCATTTCTGTTCAAACAGCTTTTGATTTATGATGTTATTTGGTTCTCATGAGCTGCTGCAGGAATGAATGCTCTACCAACTCATTCTTGGATAGTAAAACCAGCAGCAGGGCCTTTTCTGAGACACCAATAACCGGGGTCTCAGGTTACCTAATGAACAATAGAGTAATATAACTGATGCACATTCTGAGAATGGGAAGTTAAAAGATCACTATGGCCAGAAAGTGAAAAGGCAAATGTATGTTTTCATCATGTGCAAAATAAACTTTCCTGCACTTCAATTAGTTCTTACCCATTTTTATTTTACTCTAACCCTAAATTAATTTTCAAACTGCGAATATACTAATGTGATTTTTGTTTTTCATCTAAGCCTTCTCTTTTTTACAGTACAATCAATTTACCATGAAGAGCATTTAATGTTCTGTATTATCTTGCAAGACCTTCATTCCATTCATTTAAAATGGTTGTTACGTCTTTCAGCATTTCCCGGTTAGGGGTCACCACAGCAGAACTCCGGTCCGCTATTGATTGGTAGTAGATTTTTTACGTGCCGAGTTGCCAGCCCTGGCGCACAACCTTCAACGAAGGTATATCCAAATGAACCAGGAATCCAGGATGCCAATTAGATAATTAATTCTGGGGATAAAACACTATATAAATGTTTAATTAAATGTGGTTAATTGTTTCTGATGAAGTCTCTATCATGAGATGAAAGCTCTAAAACTGTTGGTTTTAAAACTGTTGGTTTTATTAAAGATGGATTGTTTGTACATTATCTAATTGGCGTCCTGGATTCCTGGTTCATTTGGATTTATTTTACTGGTTTTTCTAGTTTATACTTGTGACTTCAACGAAGGTATGCCCATTCACGCATGTCTCCACACAGAAGACGCTTTAGCTGAGAATCGAACAGGGCAACGTCTTACTGTGAGGCTACAACGCTACCGCAGCACCACCACCGCAGTATCATTCATTTAGAATGGTATTTCTCAGAATTACAGATTGCTTTCAAAACCTTGTTCACACATCGTCACTATTTTCTAGTGATTTTTACATTTCTGTCCTCGTCACTATTTTCTAGTGATTTTTACATTTCTGTCCTCGTCACTATTTTCTAGTGATTTTTACATTTCTGTCCTCGTCACTATTTTCTAGTGATTTTTACATTTCTGTCCTCGTCACTATTTTCTAGTGATTTTTACATTTCTGTCCTCGTCACTATTTTCTAGTGATTTTTACATTTCTGTCCTCGTCACTATTTTCTAGTGATTTTTACATTTCTGTCCTCGTCACTATTTTCTAGTGATTTTTACATTTCTGTCCTCGTCACTATTTTCTAGTGATTTTTACATTTCTGTACTCGTCACTATTTTCTAGTGATTTTTACATTTCTGTCCTCGTTACTATTTTCTAGTGATTTTTACATTTCTGTCCTCGTCACTATTTTCTAGTGATTTTTACATTTCTGTCCTCGTCACTATTTTCTAGTGATTTTTACATTTCTGTCCTCGTCACTATTTTCTAGTGATTTTTACATTTCTGTCCTTGTCACTATTTTCTGGTGATTTTTACATTTCTGTCCTTACTATACTGTTATAGATGGTACACAAACCCATTCATTTCCACTGCAGAAAATGCTGAAATTAATTATCTTTTTTTTTAAAGAATATTGGTTTGTTAGTGTCAGGGCATCTTGTAGCTACTCCTTCCTCCATCAGTCCCTTAAGTTAAGCCATAACATCATATTTTATGCATTCCAATCAAAGTAGCTCAGAAAACACAGACGACCTGGCTTGTCTCCTTACGGTAAGCCTTCTCTACTGCAGAGACTCATTAGGTTTATGGTTTTAGTGGTGAAAAAGTATAATGATGTTACAAACACCATGCCATGTTGACTTTCCCAAGGCCAAAAATTTTAAATGTAGTGGGTCATATGATGCCAAACAAAACTGGAAGCATGTATGTTAGTTCCTAGTTACGGAGATGGATTTAATTCTTATCTGCTTAAGATAAGATTTTCTATTACAAAAGCTTTGTTGCTTGTTTTCTATGCACTACCATTATTGATAACTTAATAGAATAGTAGTCCCTTAGGGTTTGTATAATTCTAGTATGGCCCTAGCTTGTATACTTTAAGAGGTTTTCACTGTATGGCTACTCTCTGTTTTAAAATATTTTTTGTTTCTTACAACCTGAATTGCCCTAATGTTTGTGTAACTTGAAATGTATGCAGTGATTCACTGTATAATTTTACAGCTGCATTGTTAGTCTCAATACTGTACTTGTGTAATTGTCTTGAGCCTAGGTCATGGCTGAAGAGAGTCTTTGGATAAGCCTACTTACCTGATGAAAAGGTTAAATAAATTAAGGGGACACAGCATAATGGGTAATGTCTTCTCCTTCTAAACAAAAGGCACAAGGTTCAAGCCTGACTTCTGGACAATGCCTGTACAGAGTTTGCATGTTCTCCCTGTGTCTGTGGGGTTTCTCCCACCTCTCAAAATCATGCTAAGTGTTTATACCTTAAACTCATACAAGAGGAGAATTAATGGGAGCAGCACAGATTGTATATGGTGCCTATCAAGGGAAGAGTGGTATAGACCAACCACTTTGTGGTGTGCAGTGCCCTCTAGATAGGAGAACATGGATCACTGACTGTGGCCTATGACAAGACTAGCCATGTGTAAACATTGGCTCTTTTTGATTTAGAAATGTTGACTAATGTTGCCAAAAAAATGAGCATGGATGTTTGCAGATGATAAGTGGGCTGAGGACCTGACCTATGTGCTAACAGTGGGAGGGGGTCTATGTGATCCTATTGGTCAGTGTGTGCTAAGAGACAAGGTGGAAGGGAAAGCAAAGTGATTTGCTTTGGTATCCAGAGTCTAGTACTTAGGAAGAGGACAGACTGAAATGGTATGTTTGGTGAGGGAGGCGCTTTAGAAGACAGTGAGGTCTGTCATCAGAATTACACAATGGGGTTGTGATAGCAAAGAAAAAAGTGCATTCAAGAAGCAGTTGAAGGACCTACTAAATAAAGCAGGACAACATAAGTTGGAGTTGATAATGGGGAACTAAATGCACATATCAGGGCAGACAGAAATGGGATATGAGGACCGCCTGGGTCCACATGAGTGGGGCAACAGGAATACAGAAGGAGAGGCTATTCTAGACTTCTGCCTGGCAAATGACTTGACTTTGGCCAACACATGGTTCAGCAAGAGAGACAGTCACAAGATCACACACAAGAGTGGCCAACATGCAAATCAGGTAGACTTCCTCCTAGTAAGGAAAGGACAATGGGTTGAATCAGAGATTGCAAAGCCATCCCCAGTGGCATAAACCACTGGTTACTACAATCAGCTGCAACTTGTGGTCAGGGAATGCTCTACTATCAACAGAGACCTGGAAGTTGACTGGGGAGAAAACACAAAAATTCAAGGAAATACCCAGGTCGCTAGTGCCTCAAGAAGAAGAGGAAACCGGTATTGTTGAAGAAGAATGGCAGTGCCTCAGACTGCATGTGTGAGGACTATAGAACAGATATACAGCTGGGATAGGTATGAAAATAAAGAACATAAGGGAAAGTTGCTGGTTGAATCCATAAGTCCAGGAAGTCATCAAAAAATGAAGGAGTGCAGAAAAAGGAGTGAACTACAAAAGATAGACCAGGCTAAAAAGGAATATTTGTTGAGGCTATGAAAAATAAATTGTAATAGAGAAGAACAAGGTATTAGAGGCACTCTACCAGCTTCCTGAAAGTGACTTGGTAGATGACACAAAGAAACTATCAGAATGCAAGGCATAGACAGAAAGATAAAGATGTTAGTCAGACACCCTTCATTAGGGATGCCAGCAACAACCTGCTCACCAGTCCAGAGGACATAAAGGCAGATGGAAGGAATACTTACAGCAGCTTCACAATGAAGAAAACCTCACAGAAGCTGTACTGCCCCCAACATGGCTTAGGATGAAAGAGGAAGAGAAGCCCACACTAGAAGAAGTAAGGAAAATGAACAGGGAAAGCAGCAGGCACAGATGCGGTTACTGCAGATATCATTAAGATATTGGGCGAGCTAGGGGAGAAATGGTTCCTGTGGTACTCAAAGCAGTATGGAAAGAAAGGTGTATTGCAGGTATATTGCCGATGACTGGAGAATCAGCATGCTAATGCCAGTGCATAAAAACATAGGGGACATTCACAACTGTGGGCAGTACAGAGCAATCAAACATTTGTTCCACTGCATGAAAGTTCTGGAGAAGGTGATTGATAAATGAATATGCAGTATATTAGAGTGTAAGATGGATAATTAGCAGCTCATATTCAGATCAGCTGCAACTTGTGGTCAGGGAATGCTCTACTATCAACAGAGACCTGGAAGTTGACTGGGGAGAAAACACAAAAAAGTGAGACAGTTAAGAAGTGAGAGATGAGGAAATAGTCCAACAGGGCATTTGGAGAAAACATGTGACAAGGTCCTAAGTAATCTGATTTGGCCAGTCCTATGATGATTCAAAGTCCCAGAAACTTTCATAGAATTAGTGCAGGCTATGTATAAGGATCCAGTGGTATTGGGTGTTCATTAGGCTTCAGCTCTGAGCCCACTGCTGTTCATACTGGTGATGGACTATATTAGTAAACAGGTCAGAGGGGACAGATCAACAAAGTTGCCATATGATGTGGCATAACATGCAAACTGAACAAGAACTTCAGCAAAGAATAGGAGAATTGGATACAAAGCTGAAGGCATACTGGATGAAAATGTGTACAGATAAGATGGGGGGGGGGGGGGAATCAAAGAAGCTGAGAACTAAGATGGAAGGGAAAATAGATGAACAAGTTAAATGTTTCAAGTACCTGGGAGAAGTGGTTGAGGAGAAGGGAAGTCTGAATAAGGAGGTCAAAGCTCGGATCTGAGGGGTTGCAGCCAAATCACACAGAGTGACAGGTGTACTGTATGACAGAAGAATGACAAAAAAATGGAAATGTAAGGTGCATAAAACACTGATGAGACCAGTACTATTGTACAGTACAGAAACCTGGCCAGTAAAGTCAGATCAGTTGAGGAAGCTAGAGATGATGGAGATGAAGTGCCTGAGAAGAGTGGTAGGGTGCACACTATGGGACAGATGAAGAAATGAGACATCAGAGCCAAATCCTAAGTATCTCCAATTACTGAGAAAGTTACAGAAAACAGATTACAGTGGTTCAGGCACATGTGCAGAAAAGCAGAAGACAATCAGATGGAGATATTTGGTATAGACAGGAAGAAGGCAAAAGGAAATGAGGGTATCCAGCAAAGAGGTGGATGGATTGTGTGAGAGAAGACATGCTACAGTCAGGCATGAGTGCTGAAGAAGGTAGGAGAGTAGCATTGAATAGAGAGAGAGATGGTAACAGTTGACACAACACTCCAAGCCCGTATAAAAAAAGGGGGTTGATGATGATGAAGTTTAAACAAATTACATTAGTTGAGAAACTTTGCTTGTAAGTAATAGCATGCTTATCATTTTGTAGGGAGGAAGATTATACATTCTGAGGTGAAGAAAAGTTGCATATAGGGTGTAATTATCTTTTAACATCATGGCCTCATCCATGGACTAGGGTCACTGACAGGATGAAGGTGGTCAGAACATAGAGGCGGATACCAGGGTGGAGGAAGAGGGACACCATGCACATACTGGTTAGGCTTGGTTGAGTTTGGCGGGAGGTCTTATCATTAAAAAGTGGATGGGTAGTGAATGGGACTTCTAGGTGCTGATACCAACCTGGACCATGGAGTGGGGCTGGGGGGGTCCATTTATTGCTAGATGAGCTGGGATACAGGCAGGGTCTGTGATGATTGATAGGTTGTGATGGGGATGTGAGAACAACTCTGGCTGCTGCTGGGCCATGCCATAGTGTTGGGAGAAGTCATTTCATATCTTAAGTATAGTGCTCTGGGTGTGGGATGAGGTTCCAACTCGGGTAGGCAGGTGAGTGGTGTTTGGTGGATGTGGACAGTTTATAGAATGAGTTGAACTCCACAGTTTCCTTGGCAGTAGTGGAACATGAAGCTTCTTACTGTCAGTAGGTGCTAGTCCCTCTGATATCAGTGAATCAAGGAGTCAAGTATATCAAGCCATCGCATATATTTAGGGCATTTGGGGTACCATATGTATGGCATAGCAGCAGTGGAAATATGCAGAGGTGGTCATTTGAATTCTGATCCACCATACTTATGTTTCTGCCTTACACAAGCTTAGAGTAGGGGCATGGCAAGGTTTAAGGGAATTGTGGACCCTACCTTTACTTTATCTAGGTATATATTATGAAAATATAAGATTGTTTTGAAAACTACATAGGATCATAAGAGATTACTAGGCTACTGACCTAGAGGTCATTTTAAGTCTAGCCAATTCAACCCAATGTAATACTGTAGATGTATTAGTCATTACCCAAGATTGCATTTAGTGATGACTGCCCATGTCCAGGAGGGTTGTGGGCACTATCTCTGATAAGAATTTATGGTGCTCCATCCACACATCCAGGTTCCTCTTCAACAGTGTCATAGAGGTGAGGTGCTCTGTTTCACATAAACTGGGTAGCCTGTTCCAAAGATGTGGCAGTCGCTGGGAGATAAATCTGTCCCTCCAGCATGTCCTATTTAAGTCACTGGCCATATTTAAGTCCCTGTAACAGGTAGCCCTAGACCCGTTTGATTTACGGATATGCAGTAAGTTCATTAGGTTTGAGTCTTGGGTTGCCCTGTAGGCCAGGCATAAGTCTCCCCTAAGAAGTCTATACAATACAGAGTACAGTGACTGGGATTTTAGCTGGTCCATGTAAGGCACATGCTGGAGGCCCTTGATCATCTTTGTTAGAAACTTCTGAGGTCTCTCTAATTGCTGTAGGTGCTTAGTATGGTGCATATCGAATGAGGCGTTATACTCAATTATGGACCAGATAAGTGCAGAGTACTGGGGAGTTATAACTTCTTTTGTTCTAGAGGTGATGCCTTTACTAATCAGGTGAGCTATGTGGAAAGCTTTCCTTGCAATGGTAGACATGTGGTGATCAAACTTAAGGTTGTGGTGAACCTATGATCCCAGGTCCCTTACCACTTCATGTGTACTTAGGGTATTGCTATTGATTTGATAGTGTGAAGGGATATTGTTTGTGCCAAAGGGAATGAGGATGCATTTCATTTGAGACTGACTAATACACAAGTCGTTGGTCTGTGTGAGACCATCCTGGAGTATACTGACATAATATGGAGATACAGTGATTACACCTAGTTTGTAGTTGTCGGCAAACTTGGTCAGCCACAACTGTTTAGTTTAGACCTGAACTTCTGAGAAGTATATACCAAACAGTAGGGGGCCCAGAACTGACCCCTGTGGCACCCCACTGGTAACATGTCTGCTGGTTGATGTGAAGTCACCCACTTTGGTAGTGTGTGTCTGGTTTGTGAGCCAGTTGGTTAGCCATCTTTAAACAAAGGGGTTTATATTCAGTTTGCTAAGTTTATCGGTAATGCCTGAATGTGGGATTGTGTCGAAAGCCTTTACTAAGTTGAGGTATGCTATGTACACAGATTTGCCCTCATCAATGGCCTTGGTCACACTTTCAGTCAAATAAATCCACCAGATTTAACTGCATCTGTTTAACATATTGGTGAGGACCAGATCTAATATGTTTGTTCCTCTTGTCGGGGTATGGACAATTTGCTCAAGGGCATTGGAAGTCACAAAGTCAAGGAACTTTTGTGCTAGTGAGTTTGAGCTAGATTAGGTTTCCGAGGTGATGGTGGGATAATTAAAATCCCCCATAACTAGTGTGTTTGTTAAAATTTTGATTATCTTCAGTTTGGTTAAGTAGGCTTTGTGGGTGTTGTGACTCATGGAAGGGGATCTATAACTGACTAGGACTTGAATGGGGGTCTTACCCACTGTAACCTGGACCTGGGTAACTCCATGGAGTTGTCCAGTATAACTAGATATGAGTTGAGTTTATCTCTAATATAGATTGAAGCACTGCCTCCTTTGGTTTTTACACATTCATCTTCTGGTCTAAAGGTGTGGAAGGCATTGTAGGTTTACAGGGCCAGGGAACTCTCTGCGGCCTTAAACCAGGTTCCTGTGACTGCACAGACATCTACATCTTCTAGTGATAGAAGTGCTTACATATAGTGTAGTTTTTGGTTTAAGCTCCAAGCATTTAGCAGCATGACTGTTATTTTGTTCTGATTGTTTAATTTCATGTCAGTAATGTTGTTTTCAAGACCTTGCCTAAAAAGGCATTATGGGGGAGGCAGGAACCTTTGCCAGCAGCTGAAAGCCTAGGGGTGCCAAGTGCAAACCGTCTCCGGCAAAGCAGCACGGTTTGTTGACTATGGCTTCCCAGGCAGACAGGAACTGAATCCCCTTGGAATGACATCAAGAACTAAGCCAATTATTGAAATCAATCATTTTCTGTTTATACTGTCTCTTCATATTGTCTGATGAGGTATGTCTCAGGTCATTCACACCAACATGAACTATGACAGAGTCACAACGGTACTTGTTGCTGAGAGACCTGAGTATATGTGCGATTTGGTGAATCCTGGCACCGGACATGCAGCTGACAATGACTTTCTCCTTGTTCAACCTGATGAGTGGTGTGACAAAGGGAGATACTGCCAGCACAACTATCTGGAATTTTGTAAATAATTATATGTCATTTGTGAATCTCAACATGATTCATATAAGATGTTTGTATTGCAAATGTATTAGAGCTGTATGTCATATAAGCTGGTTTGTACAGACATGCGTGCTGAAGAGGTATTTTACAAAGTGCTGTTTAAAGATGCATCCACAGTGTACCCTACTAGAAAATAACAGAAATGTACATGCACTATTGTAATAACAATGGAAACTGGAACACAGAACGTTAACTTCAGAAAAAATAGCAGAAATTAAATTATTTTATGGCAACGCAATAAAAAGATGTTATTTTTAGTTTCAGTGCAACAGGGGACATAATGTCTGTACTAGAGAAGTTTTCTGTATTGTCTTGGAAGTGTTTTATTGTCTTATGACTTCAAGGATCTGCATAAATCTGAGGAAAAGCCTTTGTCTATTGATTTTCACAGGCGGATGCTAAATACCGCTAGCTTTCAGCAGTGGGAGGTTTACCTGGTATAGACTCAGATGACAAGAAATTATGTCATTCTGCAAGCTATCCCAGCAGTAATATTTGAGATATTAATTTAAGAAGTCTCTGAGAGAGAGAGAGACTGCATTCTGTATTCCGTCTTTGACCTGACATCAGCTAGAGGATTTATTCATCACACATCTGCCTTGCTGCTCTAATTAAGTAAGTGTACTAAGGAACAGTATAATTCCTTTAGATATAGTCAGGAATATAGCAAAACTTATTTTAGATATTTTAGATATTTTTCCTTATTTATTTGATACTGTCCTGCAATGTTGTTTTAAATATTTCCTGTGATTTTGAACTCTGATATCACTGTAGATATATACTATTTCCTTGTTCTTTTATTATTTATTATTAAATACATTTAAACCTTTTATTGTGGCTGATCTGCCTATAGATATTTAAGTTCTGAGAGTACTTGCATATTTATCTGGTGACACTGTTTAGGCCACTCCTAATAGCCTTGCTCTTGGTCAAACTACCATTTGTATTGATAGTAACATTACACAGTAAGATTGGGCACCCTTTGTTAAGGGCCTTAAAGTAGCTGATAAAGAGGTGGCTGGTAGCAGTAATGACTACCTTATAGTCTGGGCAGAAGGGAGCATAGCTAGTAAACCTGTGCCAGCCTTTCCAAGGTGTGTGTGTGTGTGTGTATGTGCATAAAACAAATCTCTAAGAGTATATATGTCAGCAGGGGCACGAAGCACTGGTTGGACAGAGAGTGTTGGAGGTCTTGGCTTGGCCACTCAGCTGAGATCACAACTCTATAGCTGTGCCAGTGGGGAGTCTTATTGAAAATCTGGAAAAAGAGCAAGAAACCAGCCCCAGACTGTGGTATCTGTGTGCTCTTAAGGGAAATTGCACTTTACTGTTTGTGTACTTGTTATCCTCCCAATGTATGTCCTCCACTGTTGCCAGTGATGAGAACTGAGGCCTCTTGATCACTGGGCCAGTGGTGGGGCATCACAAGTGGGACATCCATGTGTCTCAATACTGAGTTTGAGTGTTATGCCTTATGGGCTTGGTGGGTGAGACACTGGTGTTGCTATGTGTCATGGGCACTATGGAAACTGTGCTAGCTGTAGCAGACTTGTATTTTGGAGGTCTCTGGTGTTTCAGAAAGTTTTTCAAGAGAACCTCTGCATATATGGCTATGTGTTTGATGCTTACTATGTGTATGAGTAGTGGTATATGTATGAGTAGTGGTACTATGTGAATATGTAGTGGTAGGTGAGTTGACAATGTAGTGGCAGGTGAGTTGACAATCTTCTCCGTGTTACTGCTTTGAGTGAGAGAGAGCATGGATTCTAGATTCTTGGTGTAAATACATCTCTTGCACTCTGTACTAGACTGTATTAGTAGAGGGTTGTCTATGTACATGAGACAATTGCTAACACTGTCTCAAGAGACCCAAGTCAACAAGGCTGGCAGGAGAAACAAGGGCAGTCCAACTATCCATAATGCTAGGTTGAAGACTATTGTTACTAGGGGTGGCTTTTCAGAAACAATCACGGAGAGCTCAGCGAATGGATATTTCTGCCTGGGTTTTAAGTGAAGATTTGTTGAATTTACATGTATGGTGTTGCTGCAGAATTGTGAGGCAATGTGTGATGCTGCATGACATGCAAACAAGAAGAAACCTGCTCAGCAGCAGGGCCTAAATACCAGAAGGTAAAATTTGAAAAAAACTCTTAACAAAATGCAAAAGGACCAATGAGGATGCTTATTCCATGTCCTAGGCCGGCCACCCTTTACCAGTCAGGTGCCAATCAAACACAGTTCACTCACAAGTGCAGATAGGGCCCTTCCAATTCAAGATAGCCTGGAAAATTTGCTCAAAACAAACAAACCACTGCAAACAGTTTCAGAAGCAGTAGGCCTGGATCTGGACTATGCTACAGGTACTAGCTACCCTAGTTTCAGTGAGTCACTGAGAAAAAAAACATTTAAAACAGCAGAAAATCATCCAGGAGCCTCTAAAAAATGATTTAAACAGTTAACAGATCAGTTAATTAAGTACTGCTTATGGGGGAACCAGAGCAGTCCGAAAAGTTAGCTTTAAAACAGTGAAAAAATACCAGTAAATACTTAACAAATGGTGGAAACAAAAAAGCAATAAAGCTTGCTAAACAGTGAAAACAGCAATAAAATTTGATTGTACAGGCACACTGTAGTAGGTAATTGCAGTATAACAGTGTAATTTAGCACACAGTAAATAAATACAGTGTAAGAGTAAGCGACAGGCAATAACAATTGCTGTACATTTGTAAATATAATGAAATTACTTATTAAGGTCTGGGAGACTAAATGTTGTGTGTGTGTGTGTGTGTGTGTGTGTGTGTGTGTGTGTGTGTGTGTGTGTGTGTGTGTGTGTGTGTACCTATGTATGGGTGAAGTAGAATATTTGTATGTATATTTTGATTACAGTGTCATCTAACCAAGCCAAAGCACATTTTCTGTGGAGGCCTTGGATAAAAGCTTCACAATTACAATGCAATGTTAATACAGCATACATTATGCAGTAAGGTAATAAAACATACATATATATTGTCTTACCAACATTTCATTATAGTGTGTGCACGTCTTTATTAAATATAGGGGAATGAGGGAGACATGGTCGTGGTAGGATGAGGTCACAGAAAAATGGAAATGGGTGAATAAAACTAAACAACTTGTAGGTGACTAACAAGGGAAGGAAATGTAGGAAAGGAAAGAGAATGACATTTGAGCAACTGAAGAAGTTCTTTAGATATTAATAGTGATTACAGAGACAGTAATACCAACTGCGGTGGTGGTGCAGCGGTAGCATTGTCGCCTCACAGTAACACGTTGTCCTGTTCGATTCTCAGCTAGAGTGTCTTCTGTGTGGAGACATGCGTGAATGGGGTGTACCTTCGTTGAAGGTTGTGCGTCAGAGCCGGCAACTTGATACATAAAAATCTACTGCCAATCATTAGCGGACCGGAGTTCCGCTGTGGCGACCCCTAACTAGGAAAAGCCAAAAGACACAACACAGAGACAGTAATACCAACACTGACCACCATGCAACACTTACTTAAGCTGCATAGACATTAGGACATCCTGGTAAAAGCTGATATGAATCACTGAAGTGTATACAACACATACATACTATTCTAGATATCAGAAATGGTAAATGAACTTAGGAGAGTTGGGTTATGGGGAAAGACTAACAAATTCCAATAAAATGAGAGGAAGAACACCTACCTGATTCAGAAAACATACCATCTCCTAAATAAAGATGGAACAGAAGGCAAGCTCCTGGTGGCATAACAAATGCCCCAAACTGCTTCAGTGCAAATATAGGACAGCAATAGTAGGAATCCACCCCACCTTCAGTAGCCATAGATCTAAATTGTCAGGATACTATGATTAACCTGTGAAGTTACACTAGCCAGAAACACACCGATTAGGATAAGTGTATTTTAATAACAAGGAACCCTTAATTAAGGTTTGATAAACTTCCTATCCAGGGCAGACTGAGTCAGAGAGATGGTCTTTCTTAAGAGGCTGCTGAATGCAGGAAATAAGAGCTGCACTACAAAATATATATGCCTACACTAGGGTGCATGATATGGGGATACCACTTTATGGTACCAATCATGCCGGTAGGAATAATTATAATTACTTTGAGAATGGAAAAGGTACAACTGCTGTTCATGAAGACAAGGATTTCCCACTTACCTTCACTGAAGTTATCTCTGCTCCCAACCTGATGTTTTGCTAAGCCTAGAACAGCAAGTGTCATGACTAGGGGAATGTGTATGTAGAGTCTGAGAAATAAGATGCAAGTAGTTTATCTTTTGGAGGATCTTACTAACAAAACCCAGTATTTTTGCAGTAATCAGCTGCATTTTAATTATATATTTTATTTATTTATTTATTTATTTTACATTTGTTAACCAGGATACTTCACTGGACACATGTCTATTTTCAGTGGAGGCCCGGGGAGAAAAGCTCCATACATACAATACATATGAATAACATGTAACAAAAACTACAAAATTTACAAAGTATATTTAGATACAAAATGCAGTGAGTCTTAATTAATAGTACTATATTCATATACAGCAGCCGCAATTAGTGAAAACAGAGAAATCTTACATTATACCATGACCCCCCATTAATATTATAAAACGTGCATGCTGATTGGCCAGCGTGCACGTTGTAAATCGACTTATACTAATGGAAAAAGGTCCGGTCACCTGGACTTTTTCCATTAGTATAAGTCTTTTTTAAAACACTGTCTCGCTATGTTAAAGGAGTTTAACATAGTGACACAGGTTTAAAAAAAGCAACGGAGATGTCCCTTGCTTTTTTTAAAGCTGTCTCGCTATGTTAAACTCCTTTAACATAGCTTAATAATAGTACAAAGCAACGGACATCTTGCTTTCTCCGTTGCCTTTTTTTTAAAACCTGTCTTGCTATGTTAAATGGGTTTAACATAGCAAGACAGCTTTAAAATAAGCAACGGAGATCTCCGTTGCTTATTGTAAAGCTGTCTCGTTATGTTAAACCCATTTAACATAGCAAAACAGTAAAAAGCAAAAGAGAAGATCTCTGTTGCTTTTGCCCACAGCTCTGATGTACTGCGTAGGCTTACACATGCGCAGTACATCAGAACTGCCGCGGATAACAGACAGCGGCGGAAGGGCAGCAAGGAGGCATTATACAATGCCATTATTTAAGAAAAGTAATTATTATTTTTCTTAAATAATGTCATTGTATAATAGCAATAATCCACTTTTGGGTGTGGGTAATGCTGGATTTACCCACGGTTGGCTTTGTTTATCCAGCATTACCCACACCCAGGTGTGGGTTATTGCTATAGTAATAGATTCATTAGTCTAAAGAGATATATAATGACCTCAATCATTGCTGGAGAGAGTCATGTGTAAACCAATAGCTTCTTAAAGGCTGTTGGGGTCTAAACCATAACAATCTATTTTTATTATATTGTATGTATTTATACAGTAATATAATCATTCCAGACCTATCTGTTCATCTTGAGGTATGAGATAGTTAAGGTGGTGGAGGGTCTAACATACTGGAGGGTCTAGCCTGGTGAAGTGCAAGAGCATAGCCAGTTATTAATGAGATGCAGTTTTAATGCTTTTTTGAACTGTATGAAGGAAGTTCAAAAAAGCATTATATAGGGTAGAGAGTTCCACATTTTGGATACATAATTAGAAAAGAGGGCATCACCTGCCGTATTATTTGACTTAGTTACTGTGAGAATGTTTGTTACTTGAGTGAAGAGTTCTGTTATTGGTGTGGAAGTGGATGAGACAGAAAGGTGGGCAGTAAGCTGACAAAAAAAAATAGAAGTAATTTCCCTGAGGAACGATGACAGTGGGTGGCAGCAAAATTGCTAAGATGTTTTGACTTGAAACAACAAACTGACAGATCTGGAAAAGACAGACCAGGAAGACTGTAATGTTCTGCTTCTAAATAAAACATACTATTGTTATACCAATCGTTCACTGGCGCTTCCTGTCTTTTTTTTGGGGGGGGGTATCACTGATATAGAGAATGTACAAGTGGTGGTGGGAAAAAACAACTTTGACTCGTCATTCAAGCAGGCTACACTCACTGAGATTGTTACTGTCACAGTTACAATGGTAGACAATAGCTCTGGGAAATAGTGATGTTTTAGGCAGCATTTGAGGTGTTTGTCTTAAAATTACAAAATTTTGTTTATAGCTGGGGAGCTAAATAGTCCAAAGATTTGTTTGTGAAATTATCACCACAAATAATACTCAAGACTGCTAAGGTTTTAGACTATAGCATCAGAAATACTTAATGCCCAATTAGTAGAGCAATTAACAAGGAACATAAATATTCTGGGTGTAGTATGGGAAAAGGGTAACGTAACATGCAGAACTGAGTTGCAACTCTGAAATTCTGATCACTTGTTTTCTTCAGTGTGGGAAGTAATGGTCAGAAACAGATAAATATAATATGTTATAGTTGCAAGAAGGAAATTTTATCAAGATTAAACAAGATTACACAATGTGAGTAGGAGGGTCAGATACCCAAAGGTAGCACTGAGGATTTTTAAAACATATTTCACAGATTTATTAACACCCTAATAGAGAAATGTGTTCCATGTTGTTGTTGTTGTGTCTTTTGGCTTTTCCCGGTTAGGGGTCACCACAGCGGAACACCGGTCCGCTAATGATTGGCAGTAGATTTTTACGTGCCGAGTTGCCAGCTCTGATGCACAACCTTTAACGAAGGTACACCCATTAACGCATGTGTCCACACAGAAGACACTCTAGCTGAGAATCGAACAGGACAGCGTCTTACTGTATGGCTCCAAAACAACAAGGCAGCCAAATGTTCCATGCTGGACCAAGTCACTTTAAAGTTTCTTTAACAGGAAAACATCATTGGGTAATATACAGGAAATTATCAAATGAAAAAAAAAATCAACTTAACTTTGAAAAGGGGAATAAGGAAAGAAAAACATAGATATGAGATAAAATTCCCCATCTGTAAAAGGGACAACAACAATGATTTTTGTGAACACTTTAAGATGTATGGTAGAGACAAAGAATTTTTAAGCTTTGTGTGCAGACAACAACCTGGTTTTAGATAAAGAAAAAAAAATGCCAAATTATTTTGTGAAAAATTCTTTAGGAATTCTGTCAGGGGTCTCTATACTCTCTTGGATATAAATGGCTGCAGTGGTGACACAAGTCTGCTTATATCCGAAGAAGATATTTTAAAAGTAGTCATGGTCAATAAATATGACACTGCAGCTGGGCCAGATAGCCTGACTTGTTACTTTCACGGCAAAGTAGTTGTTAATCTTGTTCCACATCTAGCATATTTATTCTAACATACTATTAAAACAAGTTATGTTCCTGATACCCAGAAAGAGGTTGTAGTGGTTCCCATACCCAACAGAGGGAATGACAATTTTCAACATATGTTTAACAAGTATAATTAGGTAATGCTATAAAAGAACTATTCTTCATATTTTATCACAGACCTTCTGTTAATGTTAACCAAAATGGTCGATCAATTAATCGGTCATGCTTAAAAAAACTACTAAGTTCTTATTTATAGGGTTATGACTCATTTGACCAGGGACTGTCTGTTGATAGCATCTTCTAGGACTTTGGCAAGGTTTTGATTCATTGCCACACTTAGAGATATAACAGGTTATGTTATCACTAGACATCAACAGGTATATGACATCATGAGTAGCAAAGTGGTCCTTTTATAGGAAATGGCATGTTAGAATTTTATATATTCTCAGAAGAGAAAATTGCCTGTACAGGGGTCTTGCAATAGTCTGTGCTGGGGCCATGTTTGTTTAGTATATTTTTGTCTGCATTTCCACCAAAGCATTGCATTTGGAATAACCAAAGTGACAAGAGAACATAAAAGTAATATTAATAGTAACGAGCTCAACTGGACAGAAATGTCTTTAAAAATATTTAGACTACTGTTACTTGTGGTTGATAGGTAACATGATATATGCAGTCGACCTACAAATACTGCTAAATTCGGAAACTATTAAAGACTTTTTATGGTTACTATAGACAGATCTTTGAAGTTTGAAGATAATTTTATTGCATTATTAGGAAATTCTATGCAGCCTCAAATCTGCATATTATCACCAGCAGAGGAAAAAAAGGTTCTGTTTCCATTACATAGATATCCAATAAGTCAATATATTGATACAATTCAGCAAAATATACATATATATCCTTGATTAAAAACTGGAAAGTATTCAAATAACCCCTACAAGACAAATAGCTAAGGCAAGGCATTAGAAACACAAGGACTGGTTGCTGGCTTTAAAATTACTTTCAGTAAGTTATAGGTTTTTATGAGGAGATTTTATCCTTATTGGCAAATGTTTTAAGAATGAACTACTGGCATCAACTGTAGGAGTTTTGGTTAAGTTACACCAAACTTAGATCAGAAACAATAACACTTTTGTAGAATTAGCACCCCTCTGTACCAATTTGAAAAAACTGCAACTATTGCTATACATCTGCTAGGAAGTACAACCATCTCTCAAACAACTGAACCAACTGGTAGTGGTAAACAAATAGTATGGGACTGGAGCATATGATCCAAGTCACAGTAAATACAAACTCCTAGATAGCCCCAAATTGAAGCCATGGGTTGGTACAGAGAGGTGTGAATTCTACAAAAGTGTTGTTTCTAGTCTAAGTTTCTTGTAACTTAACCGAAAATCCTATAGTTGATTCTAGTTTATTCTTGAAACATGTGCCAATATGGATAAAATCTCCTATTAAAAGCCTATAACTTATTGAAAGTAATTTTAAAGCCAACAACCAGTCCTTGTACCTCTAATGTCTTGCCTTAGCTATTTGTCTTGTAAGGGTTATTCGAATCCTTTCCAGTTTTTAATCAAGGATATGTATGTGCATTTTGCTCACTAGATCCACTACAATGAGCACCGAATATTGAACTGAAAATAAAGAGTCATAGCAGGTGAAGAGAATGAGTAAACGCTACGTTGAACAGGGCTACAAGTAAACTACACAAAGGAGTTTCTAACAATACAGAACTACTTGTACAGCCTAAGGACACAGTGTCATCTGACCTATTGAGAATATAGAGTCATTATATGGGAAGTAATGCGGATGAAAATTGAATTAGGTAGAGAATAGAAATAAAGTAAACAAAGGAATTTCTAACAATGTAGACCTGTTGGTAGACCTTAAGAGCCCATCAACATTTGTTCAATTTGTAGGTTTGTGTATGAGTTTGTGAAAGAAATGGAAACATGAACTAATTGCTTGATTCCTATGCAGTTTAAGCATTTAGTTTTGGTTCATGGGTTGTTTATAATCTCTGGGCTTTAATAATTATGTTTGACATACATTTTTGATAATAGTAGAACACTTGTATCTTAAAGGGACAATCCCAGGGATTTTTTTGTTTTGATTCAGCCTTTGTTTACATTTCAGGTTTGCATTGCTGAGCATGCTCACTTTTGGCTGAGGGGGTTGGGGGAAGACTGCCTGCAGGAAACTTCAAAGGTGTTAGCCAAATTCCATCTCAAATTGCAGTTCTACTGACAACAGTCTCAGTGTCACCCATTCATTAGTTTAATCTGTGCATTTATCCATTGGGAAAAGTAGCCTTTCAGGCATTTAATGACATAACTACTGCTGCTGCTACTACTATAGAAAACACAGCAGTAATGTAATACTTTTAAAGGGCATTATTTTGTTTCTAAAATCAGTTACTTGCTAGAGTACTTTGTTTATCTTTTAGTGCAGTGTAAGTCATATTTATACAGAGACAGGATTTTCAGAGAATGTTGTTAGCATACTGCAGGATAGATGTCACAAACTTCAGTGTGGTTTGGTTGTTATTAGGAAATGCTAAGACT